>NW_026624148.1:145545-149029 GCF_030028575.1 Malurus melanocephalus
ACAGCTCAAGGAACTCCCCCCGCCCCCCAAAAAACTTGGCGCGTTCAGGGTGGTGAGGGCTGAGCGTGCTCTGGGATGGGGAAACTGAGGCACGGGGCRGCGACAGCGACAAGGGACATGCCCGAGCTGTTCACCCGCTCCGTGTGGGACATTTCCAAGCTCCCCCTCCCCCAATTCCCGGCGCGTCACCGTGCCTCAGTTTCCCCAGAGCCACCCCACACGCACGGTGACCGTCCCCTCCTCTCCGCCGCCGCCGTGAATGGGTCCCTTTTTGTCACCCCCTCCCTCTGCCGTGTCCCCCTCCCCGCCGCGCCCCCTCCTGCCCGTGCCCCCCTCTTCCCGCCGCCTTTTCTTTTCTTTTCCCACACAATCGCTGGCATTTATGGCGCCGGAGGCTCCGGTTACCCCGCGCCCGCTCGGTGTCACCGCGCAGGATGGGGGACGGTGACACCGGACCCCCCGCTCGGTGTCTCAGGAGCCCGAGGCAGCGACACTGCCACCCCCGGGTCCCCAAACCCCACCCGGCGGGGGTGGATTCTCAGATAAACACCGAGCCCTTCCCCCCGCGTGTTTTTTTGGGGTCCCCCCTCCTCCCTCCGGCGCTTGGGGACGTTAAATTTGGTGGCTTTCGGGTGCTGTGTGACAAACCGGCCAGAAAGGGCTCATTTCCTGCTTGTTGGGGACACCGTGGTGACAACTGGGTGTCACTGGGAGCTGTGGCACTGCGGGGACAGATTTGGATGTCCCTGAGATTGTGAGGACAATCCCAGGGGTTGTGACACCCTGGGGACAGGGTCAGTTGTCCCCAAGGGCTGTGACACCAAGGTCAGGTCCCACTGCGGTCACCCCCCGCCCGAGGGCTGTGACACAGCGGGGTCGGGGGCAGATGTCCCCAGGGGTTGTGACACCGCCAGGGGACCGGGRTGGGGGCAGCTCCGGGTGTCACCCGGGGCTGGTGGCACCACAGAGGGGCTGGCGACAATTCCCCGMGCTGGCACCGCCACCCCCGGCCCCGCACAATGTCACCCGCGCTGTGTCCCCGCGGGGGAGGAGGGCGCCGCTTCGATCTCTCCCGGCTCCCGTGGAATTAATGATCAATTAATTCCCTGCCCGGCTGCTAATTACCCAGCGCGGCCGCAGCCCCTGGGGGACCGGGACGGGGACAGGGCGGGGGTGGCGCTGGTGGCAGGACGGTGGCGTTGGTGCTGTGACGCTCCCATGTGTCCCCGGGGCTTTTCCAGCGCACCCCGGTGGCGTTTGGAGAAGGGGAAGAGCCTCTCTTGTCCCCGTGTCCCCGTGTCCAGGTGTCCATCCTCATGTCCCCGTGTCCCCCTGTCCCTGTGTCACTCTGTCCAGGTGTCCATCCTCATGTCCCCGTGTCCCCCCGTCCCCGTGTCCCTGTGTCCAGGTGTCCATCCTCATGTCCCCGTGTCCCCCCATCCCTGTGTCCCTCTGTCCAGGTGTCCATCCTCATGTCCCCGTGTCCCCCCGTCCCCGTGTCCCTGTGTCCAGGTGTCCATCCTCATGTCCCCGTGTCCCCCTGTCCCTCTGTCCAGGTGTCCATCCTCATGTCCCCGTGTGCCCCTGTCCCTGTGTCCCTCTGTCCAGGTGTCCATCCTCATGTCCCCGTGTGCCCCTGTCCCTGTGTCCCTCTGTCCAGGTGTCCATCCTCATGTCCCCGTGTCCCTGTGTCCCTCTGTCCAGGTGTCCATCCTCTTGTACCCGTGTCCCTGTGCCACTCTGTCCAGGTGTCCCCATCCTCATGTCCCCGTGTCCCCGTGTCCCTGTGTCCCTCTGTCCAGGTGTCCCCATCCTCATGTCGTCATGTCCCCGTGTCCCCCCATCCCCCTGTCCCTCTGTCCAGGTGTCCATCCTCTTGTCCCCATGTCCCCCCGTCCCCGTGTCCGTCTGTCCAGGTGTCCATCCTCATGTCCCCATGTCCCCCCGTCCCCGTGTCCCTCTGTCCAGGTGTCCCCATCCTCATGTCCCCGTGTCCGTCTGTCCAGATGTCCATCCTCATGTCCCCGTGTCCCCGTGTCCCTGTGTCACTCTGTCCAGGTGTCCATCCTCATGTCCCCATGTCCCCGTGTCCCTGTGTCCCTCTGTGCAGGTGTCCATCCTCATGTCCCCGTGTCCCTGTGTCCCTCTGTCCAGATGTCCATCCTCATGTCCCCGTGTCCCCCCGTCCCTGTGTCACTCTGTCCAGGTGTCCCCATCCTCATGTCCCCGTGTCCCCGTGCCACCAGCAGTGACAAAGCACCCTCACGGCCCCATCTGGAGCGCGCTCACATCCCCGTGGTCCCCTCGGCCACCTCCTGCGGTGTCCCCTTGTCCCCGCCACCATCACCCAGAGCCCCCCTGAGGGTTTTTTGGGGTGCTCCGGGCTCGGGGGGTCGCGGTGCCCAGGTGGGATCTGCCCCTCCCAGCCCCACCCGTGCCCGCAGGTGCCCACCCAGGGCGGGGGCCACCATGGGACCCCCAGCCCGCGTCCCCCTGGCGCTGCTGCTGCTGCTGGCGGCCGAGAGGATGGCGAGGGGCACCTTCCCCGAGGAGCCCGGCCCCATCGCCGTGGCACCCCCGGACTGTGAGTGCCCACCCGGGGCTTGGAGGAGTCGGGGCGCTGCGTTGGGGGGCGCGGAGAGAAGTTTTGGGGTGATTTGGGGTGAAGGCGGGGAGGGGCACCCATGGGAGGGGGTTTGGAACTAAGATGGGACCACCCGTGGGCAGGGCTGGGGATTTGGGTGACTTTTGGGGGCAGCCATGGGAGGGATTTGGGGATTTTGGGGTGCTTTGGGGTGCTTTGGGGTTAAGGCACCCACGGGAGGGGGTTTGGAACTAATATGGGACCACCCGCGGGTGTGGCCATGGTTTGGGTGACTTTTGGGGACAGCCATGGGAGGGATTTGGGGGTTTTGGGGTGCTTTGGGGTGCTTTGGGGTGCTTTGGGGTTAAGACACCCACGGGAGGGGGTTTGGAACCAAGATGGGACCACCCGCGGGCGTGGCTGGAGTTTGGGTGACTTTTGGGGGCACCCATGTGAGGATTTTCGGGGTTTTGGGGTTAAGGCACCCACGGGAAGGGATTTTTTGGGGAGGTGCTGGGTATGGGGGACACTGAGGGTGACCCCCGCGCCCCCCCAGATGTGAAGCACTACCCCGTGTTCGTGGGTCACGGCAGCGCCCGCCCGGGGGGCCCCGAGGTGGGGGGAACCCAACGCCTCAACATCCAGCGCATCCTCAAGGTCAACCGGACCCTCTTCATCGGGGACAGGTCTGCACCCCGCACCCCAAAACCTGCACCCCACATCACCCCTCATTGCTGGAGCCMGCTGGGGGCACCCCAAGATCTCCCCTGGGGTATTTTGGGGGTGCCATCGGTGCTGTCACTGTCCCGGTGATGCCCATTGTCCATCCCAGCGCCCCAAATCTTCCCGGGGATGGGGGGTGGAGGGAGKATCTGCACCCCCAAAATGCCTCGCTGGGGG
>NW_026624148.1:150259-151460 GCF_030028575.1 Malurus melanocephalus
GGAAGGGTCTGCAGCAAAAACACCTTCAAAATTGGGTCAACTGCAGCCTGAGACCCCTCCCCAGAATGGGTTCTGTTTGGGATCAGGGATTTGGGGCACCCTTTGCCCGTGGGAAGGGGTTTTGGGGTCAAGGCAGGAGGGGCACCCTTGGGAAGGGTTTTTGGGGTGAAGGCACCCACAGGAAGGGTTTGCAGCATCAAAMTTGGGTCARYTASWGCCTGTGTCCCCCAGGATGGGGACCTCACGTGTCACCCCATGCCCGGGGGTGTCCTCACGTCCCCTCTGCCCCTCTCCAGATGGACACGCTGGAGCCCGTCGGGGACAACATCAGCGGCATGGCCCGGTGTCCCTACGACCCCAAGCACGCCAACGTGGCCCTGTTCACAGGTCAGTGGTGGCACCGGCGGTGTCACAGCGGGCACGGTGTCCCCCTGTCCCCGCTGACCGCCCTGTCCCCGCGCAGGGGRGATGCTCTTCACCGCCACCGTGACCGATTTCCTGGCCATCGACGCCGTCATCTACCGCAGCCTCGGGGACAGCCCCACCCTGCGCACCGTCAAACACGAYTCCAAATGGTTCAAAGGTGTGTTGTCCCCCACCCTGGGCAGTGCCAGGAGCTGTCACAGGTCCCGTGTCACCCATCCCTGACCCTGCTGTCCCCGCAGAGCCCTACTTTGTGCACGCTGTGGAGTGGAAGAGCCACGTTTACTTTTTCTTCCGGGAGATTGCCATGGAGTTCAACTACCTGGAGAAGGTGAGAAGGAGATGATCCCCCGGGTCCCTCCCAACCCAAACCATTCTGGACACCCAGAGWGGGGACAGGGACATGGGGACAACCATCAGGGTGGTGACAAGTGTCCCCTCCCGCAGGTGGTGGTGTCACGGGTGGCCCGGGTGTGCAAGAACGACATGGGRGGCTCGCAGAGGGTGCTGGAGAAGCAGTGGACGTCGTTCCTCAAAGCCCGGCTCAACTGCTCCGTGCCGGGCGATTCCCATTTCTATTTTAACGTCATCCAAGCGGTCACCGACATCCTGGAGCTGGACGGGCGCCCCGTGGTCCTGGCCGTGTTCTCCACGCCCGCCAACAGGTCGGGATGGTTGGGATGGGGTCCTAAAATGTGCCTCGGTGCCTTGGGGACAAGGAGTTGGGATGAGTCCAAAATGTGCCTCGGTGCCTTGGGGACACGGAGCTGGGATGGGG
>NW_026624149.1:0-22774 GCF_030028575.1 Malurus melanocephalus
AAAAGGACAAACAGCAGAACAGCCCCACAAATTCACCAGGACCAGTTCAATCCCGAGGAAACGGGAATGCTGCCCTACACCGATCCCAAAATTCCCGGGAAGAGTTCCAGGTCCTGCCAGCAAGCTCGGGATAATAAAAGGAGATTAAGGCAAAGTCCTTAAGGGACGGTGCTGAAGATTATTTCTCTGAACCAATTAAGCATACAAATTAATTTCCTGAGGGGATGATGTTTTATTAGGAAACAGCTTTTGCAGAGACCCTGGAGTTTGCTTCGCTTGTGATTATTGTATTTTTATTTTTTTTCCTGAATTTGTTGTGGATGCTACCATCACAGCATTTGCTTAGTCAGGCTGTGCCTTCCTAGACCAGCTCCTGGGTGATTTTGCTGGGAGCAGACAAATCCTGAGTTATCCAAAAAAAGGAGGATTCACACCAAAACTCAACAGCTGCCCCCTAATGCAGAACCATTGGTTGTTTTGTGTTAAAACCCGACTCAGGACATTTGGGTGCTTTGCAAGGTGAATTAATGCATCCCAAAGCTGTTCTTTGGTCTTTAAACCCCAAATTTTTGCCTTGGCTGACTGTAAATTACCTCCTGGAAATCTTAACAAGCCTGATTTATGTTTGGTTTTTTTCCTTTTCCTTTCCCCTGCACCATGAGCATGAAATGATTCTTTGCTGCATCACAGAGCCTTTCCAAGATTCCCTAAAAAAGCCATTAAAAGCAAAATTCTGTACTGAGAGCCTCAGACTGAGCCCATAAAAGAAAAGCAAAGAAATTCCTTGTCCCATGAATCCCTAATTCCATTTATAGGACGGTGTGGGACGGCTCCAGCTTTAGCTCAGGGGATGGGATTTGGCCAAAAGGACTTTTTGGAGGGATTTCTGTGAATGAGGGGCTCCAGCAGGGCCTTTTTGGGAAGATTTTCCCCCGTGGGGTTGAGCCTGATGTGTTCCAGATGAGCTTGGAGTGGAAAGGCACCAAAAATGAGAACAGAGGAGGAGGAAAAATGTTCTTGTCTTGCCTGCAGTAAAACCAGGGAAAGTTCGCTCCTTTTTTGAAGGATTTTGGGATAAATCTCCTCATTCCCAGAGCTGCTTCCTGCACAGGGGCAGCTGCTCCTCAGCTCACTCAGYTGCTCTGAAAATAAAATCAGAAAAATAAAACTTTTCCATCCTGCAGGCTTTCGAGGCAAAGAAAACCTTGGAAGGGAACYCAACAGACGTAGGAGTTGAATTTTGTTCCAAAGGTCAGCGACTTCCCCCGTCTAAAAATTTATTACTGGACTCAGCAGTTGTTTGAAAAATCACTGAGCTCTGCATTTGGAAAGGATTCAGTCCTAACGGTCTGGAATCGGATAAATAAATGATTTATTTGTGGTTTTATTACAAAAAGGCAAAGCTCTCAGGGATTTTCCATGGCTGATGGAACCCACCCTGTGCCACCAGGGATTCCCAGGATGGAGCTTGGCTGTGAAAACACAAACTGAGCCCTAAAAACCCCGGGCTGTTGGGAATTATTTTTTTTTTTAAGTCTGCTGTGGTGACAGATGCCTGCCTCCATCTCTGCCCTGCAGCCAGGGAATCCTCTGTCCCCACATTTGTCATTTCTTTATGGGGMTGGAACGGAATTGACCTTGCAAATGTCGTTCGGTTTGCTGAACTGCCCCAATTTCCAGAAAAATGGAACCAGGTCACAGAAATGGCAACAAAAAAAAACAATCCCGGCTCTGCAGAGGGATTAGAACCAAAATTTCCTGGCTGGAGCTCTGTTTGGAGTTCTGTTTTTAATTTGGGAATGCTGAAATGGGGGAATAAAAGGGATTTGTGCAGGGAGCAGCCAACATTGACACCCAAAATGGGGCTGSGGGTGCCCAGCTCTCCTGGCAGCTCCTTTTTCTGGGATAAACCCGGAGCTGGAATGGTCACAAATGCCCTAAAATGCTGCCCCAACAAAAGGACTCCTGTTTATCATTTTAACTGTAATGGTTTCCCATTTAAAAAGGCCTGTGTCAAATTTATACCCAATTAATATCTGTTTTATAGGGGATAAATAAATATAAATATTATAAAATATTAATACTATAAAAATAAAATAAATATAATTAGAAATATATTCTTATTTATATATAAATTATAGATAGTATCTGTTTAGTTGGGCAGTGAATGACAGGGAAGGGAAAAACAGGGACAGAACCTGGAGTTGGTCGTGGGGGAGTCAGAGTTTGCTGATGGTTTCTCTCAGGGACGTGGTTAATTTTATTTTGAATCAGAGGTATTCCACCAGAAATCAGAGAGAATTCCATCAGAAATCAGAGGGAATCCCATCAAAAATCAGGGAAATTCCATCAGAAATCAAAGGGAATCCCATCAAAAATCAGGGAAATTCCGTCAGAAATCAGAGAGAATTCCAGCAGAAATCAGAGGGAATCCCATGAAAAATCAGAGGGAATCCCATGAGAAATAATTATTTCAATCAGGGAAATACAAATGGACTCAATGCTCAAAGATTTCCCTAAATTCCAGAGAGCAGTAAATCCCCACAGAGATGATGGAACTTTGCAATGCAGCCTCTCCTTGAGAAAACACGTGAAAAAAAAAAAGTGGTGAAAAAACCTTGATTTTGGTGACATATCCAGAGCAGCCCCATCCAGCATTAACATCTCAGGAAAAAAAAAAAACAAAACAGCTCTGCCTTTCAAGGGCTGCAAGAGGGTTTAAACAAGCTCAAAGCTGGGTTTAAATCACCCCAAGAGGAGTTTTTGCCATCCCTCAGCCCTACAGGAACACATTTATATTCTCATATTTTATTGACTTTGGTGGAAATGCCCCGGCACGAGCGGTTATGGATGTGCATCGTCTGCTCTGTCTGATCCATGAACTCATTAAAATAATTGTCTTAATTTGATTGTTAAAGTGATTAATAGGGCAGGAGTTAGAGGAAATTAATACTCCAAATTGAAGCATAACTGCGGCCGAGGAATAASGGGATTGATGGGGGAACAAGGTGCAGGCTCGTGTTTAATGAGCCTTGGGAAGTTCAATCTGAAACAGAAAGGAGGAAAATTCCTCTGGAGAGCCTGGCTGGGGTGATTTGGGACCTGATCTGAGCTCAAAATTTGCCCAAGGCTTGGCCCAAGCCTGCTGTTAATTCTGGTATTGGTGGATCAGAGTAGAGGGATGTTTAATCTCAGTTTAATATCAGTTTAATATCAGTTTAATATCAGTTTGATATCAGTTTAATATCAGGTTAGTATCAGTTTAGTATCAGTTTCATATCAGTCTAATATCAGTTTAATATCAGTTTTAAATCAGTTAATTCGTTAATTATGGGTGTGCCCAGATAAATGCCTGGGGTTGCACTGAACATTCCAGAATCAGGGAATTATTCTGATTTTCTCTATAAGTTATTCCCAGGGAATAAACACAAACACTCAGCAGCCACAATTTTGTGGGGCAAAAAGGGAAAACTCTCTCTGATCTCTCTCAATTCTGTTCACACTCATTCCTCATTTTCATGCTCTGCTTTATCTAAACCCATTTTTTTTCCCTTGGTGTTTTTCTTGACTCAGGGATGGATTTTTTTTGCTGCCTGGAGCAGAGGGAGGAAATGCCACGCTGTAAAGTGCCAATTCCAAAGATCCGTGCAAACACTGCCAGGTTCTCCTGGCATTCCTTCCCTGAGTGCTCCTGGTTCAGGAGTGTTTATTCCTGGGGTAGGAGTGTTTTTTCCTGGGTTAGGAGTGTTTTTTCCTGGGTTAAGAGTGTTTATTCTGCTCAGCTCAAACAGAAATTCCAGGCTCAGTGTTTGATCTGAGGGTGGCACAAGGGCTGCACCTGTCTCACTGTTTAATTTTTCCTCTGATTTCCTCTCATCATCGTAATTTGAGGGATGGATACATCAATCCTAAAGATTAAAACTCCCCATTTATCCTTTGTGAGACCATGATGGGCCTGCTATGATGCCAAGTTTGGCCTTCAGCAGAAAAAAAAAATCAAAATTTCTTTAAATTCTCTTCTCAACCTGGAGCGTTTCTTCCTGGGGTAGGACTGTTTATTCCTGGGTTAGGAGTGTTTATTCCTGGGTTAGGAGTGTTTTTTCCTGGGTTAGGAATGTTTATTCCTGGGTTAGGAATGTTTTTTCCTGGGTTAAGAGTGTTTTTTCCTGGGTTAGGAGTGTTTTTTCCTGGGTTAGGAGTGTTTTTTCCTGGGTTAAGAGTGTTTTTTCCTGGGTTAAGAGTGTTTATTCTGCTCAGCTCAAACAGAAATTCCAGGCTGGGTGTTTGATCTGAGGGTGGCACAAGGGCTGCACCTGTCTCGCTGTTTAATTTTTGCTCTGATTTCCTCTCATCACCGTAATTTGAGGGATGGATACATCAATCCTAAAGATTAAAACTCCCCATTAATCCTTTGTGAGACCATGGTGGACCTGCTACGATGCCAAGTTTGGCCTTCAGCAGAAAAAAAATCAAAATTTCTTTAAATTCTCTGCTCAACCTGCTGCTGGTGGGCACTTAGAGCTCTGAAAAAAACCCCAAACAACCCCAAAACCTGCAATAAATACAGGTACAGGCAGAGTGGGCACATTTCTTCTCAGCCCTCTTGCTGCCCAAGGTTTAAAAGGGCAGAAAAATAGGAGCAACAAAATAAATATTGGATTAAATGAACGTTTGGAGAGATTGCTCCACACAGACAAAGCCTAACAGGGTGGGCCAGGGGAGTGCAGCCCTGGGCAAGTGGAGCAGAAAATATTGCAGGAAATATCGCAGAAAATACTGTAGAAAATATTGCAGAAAATATTGCAGAAAATATCGCAGAGCTGCCGGCCTGCAACACCTGGGAACCCCAGAGAAATTGGAGATTTTATAACTCAGCTTGGACAAGCCCATTTGAACAAATCAATTGGATATCAGAGGATAAAAAAAAAAAAAAACTGAGAGAGAGAAAAAAACCAACAAAGCATGGGCTGGAGTGAAGGTGGCAGAGAGAGAATAACTTTATTTACTCTGTGTTTTCTCCTTATCCATGTCCTGGGCAGCAAGAGCCCTTTGTAGAAGCTTTTTATATTTATTTTTTATGGTTTTTTCTCTCTGTACTCCTTGATTCTCTATGACAACRAAACCTGGCATTCCAGATGTGCCGAGAGGAGCGGGGGGAGGGAATAAAATCTCTGACAGAAATGCAAAAATCTAAAAATCGAGAGTTTGAGCAGCATCCAGCACCAAAGAAAGAGCCACAAATCTKTGTGAAACCTCCAAGAAAACACAGTTTTGGGGCTGGGATCATTTCCACCGAACGTTTTAACTTTGTTGGGCGGGGATTTCTCAGATTTCTGGAAGGTTTTTCTCAGTTCCAGCGGGGCTGCAGGGCCGAAACTCCCAAAGTTTGGAGCAGCTCTCACCCCGAGCCAAAGGCTTGGATGGAGGAGAGAAAAATAAAGGGAGAGAAAAAAAATCCTCGGGCAGCAAAAAGAATCACTGAATTACTCAGAATCACTGAATTACTCAGAACGATGTGTTTATTGCCCCGGAGGGCAGGGATCTCCCGGCTCTGGGTTTGAGCCAAAGTGAAGCTGCAGAAATTTCACCCATTTTCCTCCCCAGGAAATGTCTCAGAGAGCCACGGGGAGGAATTTCTGCTGCTCAGAGAACAAATCGATGGCTGCAGACACCGCCAGGAGCTGTGAGAGCTCCCGAAAGCAGCCACAGGAAATTCTGTCAATATTTTAATAATAATTTAATAATATTAATTTAAATTGCGCTGTGTTWTTCTCCCGGGGCTGATGTCACACCCAGATTTCAGCAGCACCAGCAAAGATTTTGGGGTGTTTTAGCCCACCCTGTTCCCTCCTTCTGCAAAGGACTGGGGGATCTGGAKCTCCAGAGAGATTCTGGAGTGGTTTTATTGCAAAGCCAAAGGGAGTTGGAGTTAAATGAAGTGATTATTCCTGAATTGGAGCGTTCAAACTGTGATCAGAGCCCTGCAGAGTCACCAGCAGCTCCCACCAGCCCTGGGCCTGCTCCTTTGGGGAGATGGAAAATGAGAAAATGTGATTTTTTTTCTACTTTTTGATGCTCAGCAGAACTTCCTTGGACTTGCCAGGGGAACTTTTCCTCCTCAATTCCTCCAAGTGTTCAGAGAGCCTTTAAAACCATTCTGAGACATTTCAGCACCTCCCCAAAACGGGGTCTGCAGGAAAAACAAACACTGAGCAGCAAATCTGCAAAAACCTTTCCCCAAAGGCATTTCCAGAAACATTTTCCTGCCCTGGTGTCCGTGCTTTGCTTCAGAAAAGGCACAAAATACCCAATTTTGGCTCGGGGGAGCTGCCAAATCCCAGCAGGGAAATTTCCCCATCCCTGGAAGTGTCCAGGGACGGGTTTGGGACAGTGGAAGGAGCCCCTGGCCACGGACAGAAAAAAAAAATTGAGAAATTCCTGACCAAGGGAGTGTTTTTTTCTCTGACTTTTTGATCTGTGTCCGTTTTTCTTYGAGCTGCAGCAGCAGAGGTGTTTATTAACTCACAGGATCCTGTTTCTCAGGGGCCCCTGATGGAAAATAAACCTTCCAGGCTGGTGAGAACCGGAGTTCAGGAGCAGCCAGCGYTTTCCAGGAGCCACTGAAGATCATCCAGCTCATTCCAGGGTGGGTTTTAAGGGTCCCTGGAGCAGCCAGAGGGGGAATCAGAGCTGCAGCTCTGCCCAGCCACAGCCTTTTACAGATTTATTCCAATAAATCCTAAAATGGCAACTGCTTCTGCCTATTTTAAGATCAAAACCTGACTCAAACAAACGCCATCTTCCTGCCGGTGTCACCCAGAGGGATCCGTTTTSTTTGGAATTACCCATCAGATCTCCTGAATTTTTCGCCTGAAGGTGGGGTTTGATGCGGAGAATTTGATGTGGAATTTGGGTGTGTCAGTGCAGGGAGGAGCCCGGTGTCACTGAGCCCTGCCCTTTGCTCCTGGGGACATCAGGGAATGCCACCAGCCCGGTGAGGGGTGCCAGGGTGGGCAGGAACCGGGGGATGCTGTGGATAATCCTCCCACCGGGAATACCGGGGATGATCCCAGTCCAGCAGCTCCCAGTGCCCAAAACAAACCCTCCTCTTGTCTCGATCACAAATCTGTGTATTTGTAATTTCCACGCGCAAAGAACAGAAGGAAAACCTTGTTTTTATCAGGTGTTTGGGAAGGCTCAACGTCTGTTCTGTATTGTCAGGATTATTCCCTCCCAACCCCCCAAGGCTTTGAAATAAAAGCCTCAAACAGAGAGAAAAAACGCAGACGAGATAAATTTCCGAGGGGAGCGGAGTCTGTGATGATTCTCTGCCGCTCGAACGTGCCACCAAACCCTGCCCTTTCTATTTGCAGGAGCTTTTCCTCCTTCAAAATCCCTTCAAGAGCATCAGCCCAGCGCTKCTGCAGCCCCTGGAATGTGACGGGACAGAGAAAAGGATCCCTGGTTTATTTTTGTTTGCACCTCGCGATGTTTTTCATTATCAGCTGCTCGCAGGTACGCACGCAGCCTCCCCGGGGGCCGGCACGGACAGAAATGAGTTTACTCAGATGCTGCTGCTGCCTCTGATGGACTCTAAAATTAGACTTTGTCTCCCTGGATTCTGCGTTTGGATGCAGAGGGCTGACGAGAATTTCTCTCCCTCTCTTTTTTTTTTTTTTTTTTTTTTTTTTTTCCGCATTTAGGGGGTGGGAGCTGCTCAGGTTTTTGATAGAAATTGAGGAAAATTGTGGGGAAAAAAGCGTTCTGAGGTGGCAGGGGCTGCTGGCACCGGATTTGAGGCAGCTCCTTCTCGGAGTGCAGGTCAGGGAGGCGGTGGAGCTGCTCCTGTCCCCTCCCTTCCAAAATTCGGAATTGTCACAAACAGAGGGATTGTGAAAGAATTGAGCACGGCAGGAGGGGGGAAACCTGCGGGAGAGGGGAGAGAAATGGGGCGGCAGCAGGGATTGCAGGGAGAATGGACAGACAGAGCGAGCTCGGCGAGGATTTCAGCGAGAATCTGAAATTCTGCTCCTTCTCCTTCAGCYGTGGCCATGCCCTGGCTTTGCTCGGCCCATCTGGGCATGAGATGTGCAAAAACTCCTTTCCAGAATAGAGCTGCGTTCCCCTGTCATTGTCCCTGCACAGAGAGGGTTCCCCATTCCAGAATAAACCTGGTTTCACCTGTCCTTGTCCCTGCACAGAGAGGGTTCCCCATTCCAGAATAAAGCTGGTTTCACCTGTCCTTGCTCCTGCACAGAGACGTTCCCCTTCCAGAATAATTCTGGATTTTCTTGTTATTGTCACTGCACAGAAAGGTTTCCCCATTCCAGAATAACTCAGGGTTCCCCTGTCACTGTCCCTGCACAGAGAGGGTTCCCTTTTGGAATAAAGCTGGTTTCACCTGCCATTTTCACTGCACAGAGAGGATTCCCATTCCAGAATAAACCTGGTTTCACCTGTCATTATCCCTGCACAATGAAGTTTCCCCATTCCAGAATAATTCTGGATTCACCTGCCATTGTCACTTCACAGAAAGTTTCTCCTTCCAGAATAAACCTGGGTCACCTGTCATTGTCCCTGCACAGAGAGAGTTCCTCATTCCAGAATAAACCTGATTTCACCTGTCATTGTCACTGCACAGAAAGGTTTCCCCTTCCAGAATAACTCTGGATTTCCCTGTGCTTGTCACTGCACAGAGAGGTTCCCCCTTCCCTTGCAGAAAGCCTGGCAGGTCATTAATATCATCAGAAATAATTATATTATTTAGTATCAGAAATAATGATATTGTTTATTATCAGAAATAATGATATTATTTATTATCAGAAATAATGATATTATTTAATGATATTATTTAATGATATTATTTATTATCATAAATAATTGCACTGGGGCAAATCCCTCCAGGCTGAGCCCCCTCCCCAGCTCTGCCTGCTCCCCTCAGAGCTCCCAACAATTTTTATCCATCCCAGGGAAGCCGAGGCCGAGCCCTYGTGTTTACTGTGCTCCACAAATTCAATTTGTCACAGAGCTGGCTTTATGAATTAGGAATGAGGGACRTTTGCAAAATTCAATGATAAGGCCTTGGCCAGCAGGCGCTGCAGCAAGATTGGGCTGATAAACTGGAGCAGCCAGGCAGTGTTTGGAGAGCTGAAACAAAGGCACAGCAGAAATTGGTTAAAAAAAAATCAGTGTTGGGCATGGGGATCTTGTATCTCCTTCTTCCCTGCCCTTGTGGGGCAGCAAACTGAGAGGGAAGAGTGACAAAATGAGGATTTCTCMTTTGGTGGGTGCTGTTTGCATCCCCAGACTCCTGTTCTGGGGTGATCCTGCAGCTCCAGGCTGTGTTTTGGGATCAGATGGCACAACCATCCCATGGCAATCCCAGATCAGCACCTTTTTCTCCAGGGAAACTGAAATGCTGCAAGTTGAGGTGGAAGGGAGACAGGGAGGGACACGGGGAAATGCCTTCAGCCCCGAAACACCAGAGCCAAGGAGAACAAATCCCGTCCAGCAAGAGGGGTGGGGAAGGACTTCCAGGATTTGGGATCTCTGTCACAGGCACTGATGACTCCCAGATACCCCAAAATTCAGAGCAGGAGCTGCACATTCCACCCCTGGCTGTTCCAGCAGAAAAGCTGAGCTGAAAACCCCCATGGCAGGTTGGGATCTGCTTTTCCATCTCTCCAGGAGCAGGGGCAGGGATCAGGAATGCTCTGTTTGGCTCTCTCAAGGACATGGATGGCAAGGAAAGGAACATTTCCGTGTCTCTCACTGCTGGGAGTTGATTTTTCACAACTCACCTCTCTCCTGACAGCAGAATTCACCGAGCTGGAGGCTCCTGGCTCTTGAACTGATGGGAAAAACGCTTTGCTTTGCGTGGTTTGGCCTTGCTCGGGAGAACTTTTTGAATTTTTCTCTGTTCTTGGCTGTTTTCATCACAAAAAAAAAAAGGAGCAAAATTCGCCTTCAGTGCTGGGGGAACGAGAAAGGAGAAGGAACAAACCCAGGGAAGAGTTATTACAAAAGACACAGCGAATTATTCAGCTGCTGTGACATGGCCAGAGGGGGAAGAGGGAAGTTCCTCGGCTGGCTGAGGCTGGAAACTTCCTGCCTGTCATTCTGCACAGAAAACCATCAGACATTTCATGTTAATTGTCACTCAGGAGAAGTTCACCCTTTCCAGGAGAAAAGCAGCCCTGAAAACGCTGCAGCAATAATTTCCATTTCCTGACAATGACACCTGAACCAAAAGTTTCTCTCTCCCATTTCCCTTTTGCTCCATTGAGGAGGTGAAAATTTTAGGGAAAATTCACCTTTGCAGCTGAATGTTCCTGGATTGATTTCCCAGGAAATTGCTTATCAAGTGTTATCTTGGTTAATAATAATCTCAGTTAATATAATCTTAGTTAATACAATCTCAATTAACATAATCTCAGTTAATATAATCTCAATTAATAAAATCTCAGTTCAACCTTTCCTCTCTCAAATCCATGTAAATCCAGAGAGCCCCAAGCAGAGCAAAGACTTTTTTCATCAGCTGTTGAACAAAATCGGAGTGGAGCAGCCCTGGCCCTTAAATTCTTGGTCTCTAAGCAGAAAAATAATGAGGAATTTAATCCTGGGAGACAGGAGACAGCTCTGCAAAGTCCAGGAGTGGGACAGAACCACCCAGAGCAGCAGCACAAAGAGCTGGGGCTCCTCCCTGCCCTGCCCTGCCCKGCCAGAGCTCCAGGAATTGCTGAGAGAATCGCTGAGATTGATTATTTTAYCTTTGCAAAGCACAAATTCCTAAATTAGAAGGATGGTGTTGAGTTTTACCAAATATCTTCCTCCTCAGAAGGGGGTTTTCCCTCCTGTCTGTCACATTTAAAGTTCCAGGTTGTTTCAATCCACCTCCCCTGTGCCCACAACCGCTGAGATCTCCACTCAAACAGAGAAATAAAAACCCAAGGACAGCACAGGGAATTTCAGTCTGCTACCAAACTCTCTCAATAACATCAACCTCTTTAGCCTGGCCAGAAATCCTTACAAAAATAYGCACAAAATGTCATCAAAAGCTTTTTATTTTTAATTATTATTGTTAAAACAGTCCATTTGCCCGGATCTAAAATGAAATCGAGTGCAGGGACGTTCAGGATGGAGCAGAGTTGTTTTCACTGAGAAAACTGACATCAACCAACCTTAACACCGCAGTTCCAGACACATAATGGAAATTAAAACCCAGGTCTAATTACATTTTTAAATAGAGAGGCATCGAGAGGAAGGCAGGGAAGGAGCGATTTTCAATTTTTCCTGGTGGTGACTGTGCAGGAACAGCAGAGCTGTCCCCTGAGGATCCCTGAATCACTGAATACTCAGCTTTTCTCCCCGGGCTGTTTTCTGTGATGTTTTCTCTGCAGAGGGGCGTTTGTCAGAGAGGAGAGCAGGGTCTGGACAAACAGCAAGAGAAATCAATGATGTGTGCAATTCCCAAATCCCTTCCCGTGAGAAAGCAGCTCTGTAATCATCGGGACAGGGCGATAGGAACGGCCCTGTGTGCTGTGGGATTGGGATTGTTTATGGGGGAAAGACATCACCCATCCCAGGCAGGAGTTTGGGATTGTTTGTGGGGGAGGGACATCACTGATCCCAGGCAGGAGTTTGGGGTTTATGGGGGAAGGACACAGGCAGGAGTTTGGGGTTTATGGGGGAAGGACACAGGCAGGTTTATGGGGGAAGGATATCACTGATCCCAGGCAGGAGTTTGGGATTTGTGGGGGAAGGACACAGGCAGGAGTTTGGGGTTTGTGAGGGAAGGACATCACCAATCCCAGGCAGGAGTTCAGGGTTTGTCCATGGCAGATAAAGGAACCAGGACTGCCCTGACAAACCCGGCTGATGAGAGGGGAGGAACATTGAACAGAAATGGGGTTAAACTGAGAAATGTTCTTATCAGAGAGGGATTCCCCATTCCAGACTCACCCCTTGGATTGTGCCTTCGGAGCAGCTCCAGGACATCACTGGGATGGGGATTATTCCTTTCCCCAGGAAAAAGGAAATGGGTTTGTTCTTTGTTTGGTCTTGTTTGCCCAAATCTGCAGGGGTTTGGTYGGTTTATTTATCTGGGAAAGATAAATGGGAAGGGGTTGCTCAAGGCCTGAACAAAAAGGGTTTTGTAAGGCTGGGGATGCTCCCAGCACCCCCAAAACATCCCCTGCAGGGCCCACGGGGTTTTGGGGGCTGACAAAATTGATAAAACATTGATAAAATTGATAAAACATTGATAAAACACTGATAAAACACTCAGGGCTCACTGTTCACCCAAAGGGAGGGTCCAGCACAAGCAAATTGCCATTTCTTATCTCTGGYACAACATTTAATGTACACAACGCATGATACAACACCCCGGGCGTCTCTGCAGCACAAACCCCTGGAAATGGAGCTGGATTGATCCTCATCACCTCATTCTCTCCCAGTTCCTGCCCAGTTCCAACTGGTGGGGACAGTTTTTCCTGAATYCCCTTGCAGCAGCAGCTCTCAGGAKCGCCGGGCTCCGCTCAAACCTCCCCATCTGATTACATTTATGCAAATCCCTGTATTTATTAGCRTAACAGCGAGATTGTTCTGCTGCCTGGGAAGAAATGAGCCCCTTTATTCCGAGGGAAGTGTCAGCTTGGAGCAGTTAATAAGATCTATTTGTAATCCATAGGTAGGCACGATAAAAGCAGGATAACCGAGCTCTTCCACTGCTGGGAACATTGGGAGCAGGGAACTCGCTGTAATTATGGGCAGAGATATTTAAATACTCTTCAGGGTAATTCTGCAGAGTGCAAGGGAAGGCAAACACGCTGGGAATTTCATTTTAGCTTCAGCTGGTTGCTGGAGGAGCCAGGAGGGRTGAGATCCATGGGGTGGTGGGAGCTGGCAGAAGGCACAGAGCCTAGGACCTCTCGAGGTTAAATTCACCTGTTTTCTTCATTTGAGGGCTTGAGGGCATCACAAACTTGGCTAAAGTTGGGTTGGACACCAGATCAGCAGCTGCTCCCTCCAGGTTTATTTATATTTAATTATTTATAATTAATTTATTTATAATCCTGGAATCCCAGAAAGCCACAAGGATCAGCCAAACCCCACTGGTGGCCCTGCCCAGGACATCCCCGAGGGTTTCCCGTGTTTTTCTCAGCCTGTGGAGYCTTCAAGGAGCTCCCACTCTGATTYTGTGAGGAAGGGAATTCTGAGCAGCTCTGGGCATCACCTCAGTAAAATCCAGGAGAAATATTCCCTGGAGGATGCAGAAAYTCCCGACTCCAATTCCAGCACACGGCGTTGTCTGAGCCCGTGGTGAACACCAGAATTGCTGTTTTCATCTGTCCCTGATTAACCCCGAGCTGGTGTTTGCTGCCTGCTGAAATGGGGAGCAAACGCTGCCTCATCTGCCAGGAGACTGGGTCTAAATAGAGAAATCAGCCTGCTCTTCTCATCTCATTAACAAACACAGCTCTAATTAGCCCGTGTGATGAAGATTCATTTGGGGAGTTGATTCAGCCCGTGGCTCCTTGGCTCAGGATGGTGTTGGAGACAAAGAAAGAGAGGAGCTGTCCTGCCTTTTTCCAGCTCTGGAGGAGGAAAAGCAGAAATATCAAAGATCACAGTCAGAGCAAAGGCTCAAAGCACTGCTGGGGCAATAATCCAGAGGATTTTCCCTACAGGAGACAGAATATTGGGGTGAAAAAATCTATTTTTTATCAGATCACCAGCACTGCCTGTCCTGGATCCAAAACCCAGCTCTTCCAGCACAGAAATTCCCCAGGATTTAAGAAAAAACCCTCCCAGGGGTTTATAAATTACTTAAATTTCTTAAATTTCTTAAATTTCTGCCAGGGAAATGCTGGAATTTCTCTCTCAGAGCATCCAGGACCTCTGCAGAGCTCCCCAGGGATCTGAAAGTTGCTGCCTGAGTGTTGCTAAATACCACTTTGCCTATTGTTGCTCTGGTTTGCTGCAACAATTGCCACAATCAATTTGATTTGTAATGTGTCCTGTCCCCTGAATCACCGAGTTATTAACCTTAACAATGTCAATGAGCTGCTGCAGTAATTGAGTCGCAGCAAATTAAGGGTTGAGGTAATTATTAAGAGCTGCTCAGTACACAGGAATATATTAATATGTTATTGATGCCAGCTCGCAGGGAGGGGAGAATTCAGAATTCAGCAAAGGAATGGAGCCAGGCTGGGCAGCCCCAAATGCCAGCAGGTGTSTTGGAATATTCCCTAAAAATCCTTGGATTCCCTTTCATATTTATAGAGCACTGAGCAATCCCGTGCTGATAAACAATTCCCAATTTTTGGCCTGTTTTTCTCCAAGACAGGTGTTGGAATATTCCCTTTAATTCCTTGGATTTCCCTTTAGTATTTATAGATCACTGAGCAATCCCGTGCTGATAAACAATTCCCAATTTTTGGCCTGTTTTTCTCCAAAACAGGTGTTGGAATATTCCCTACAATTCCTTGGATTTCCTTTTGTATTTATAGAGCACTGACCAATCCCGTGCTGATGGACAATTCCCAATTTTTGGCCTGTTTTTCTCCAAGAAATGTGTTGGAATATTCCCTACAATTCCTTGGATTTCTCTTTGGTATTTATAGATCACTGAGCAATCCCATGCTGATGAACAATTCCCAATTTTTGGCCTGTTCTCCTCCAAGACAATGGGTTTTGCCAGCCAAGGAAAGGGGAAAAGTCCAAATTTCATGGGGTTTTRGCCATTTCAAGGCTTTTGTTTGGAATTTCAATTCAGTCCCAATCCAAGGACATGAGGAAATTAAATGGGAAAACAYCACAGAGAGAATATTTCAGCATAAAGGCCAAACCTGATTTATTTTCTTTAACTGAGTCACTGGGGGAGTGTTGTTGTTTTTATGAACATTATGGGTGCCATTGACATTTTTACTTTAATTAAAACTGTATTGAAATGGAAAACAAAAATTTTGAAAAGGCTAAAAATGCATTAAAAAAAAAAAAAAACTTAGAAGGGAGAGAAGAACCCAAATCTCAACAAATATGGGATAGGAATGAGAAATTCCATTCAAAAAAAATCCCAGTTACCTGGAAGGATTTTGGAGCTGCACCTGCACCAACAGGACAATCTGCTCTGTCAGCTGTACACGAAATTATTTCAGTGCCAAAAAAGGCCTCATCACTGCTCCTGAGTTGTTTCCAAGGCACTCAAGCTGAGCTAAAGGAAAATAAGAATAAAATGGAGAAAAGGGGGGGAAATGCAATGTTAAGAGTTTGTTACTTCTGCTAAATATTAACCTGAATTTCCTCTTGTGCTGCACTGCTCTTCCAGATGAGTTACCTGYTCCTCCGGGGTATTTTAAAAGCTGTTTTATTTTTTTCCTGAGATAATTTCAGTGTCCAACCCCCTCTCCCTGTTTCAGAAGGGCTGCAGCAAAGTCTGAGGCAATTTCTCAGCTGCCCGATGAGATTYTGCTATCTCCCCTCAGAGCCCAAAATCTCCCATCACCTCGGCCATGCAGAGCATGCAAAAAAAAAACAAAACCTCGCCTCATTTCCCAGGCAGGGAGATGTGAGATCAGCCAYAAGTAAAATATCCATGCAAATATTCCTTCCCTGGGCAAAAAGCTGTGCTTTTAAAATGCTTTTAAAGTTCTGTTTTACACYCAAAAATGCAATGTTTAGGCTGCTGCTGGTCTTCCTGGAGGAGCCATCCCCTGCTCCTGGTGAGGGCTTTTCCTGTCACTTCCAGACACCAAAAATCCTTTTAAATCTGTCTGGTCTGGGGTGGGGATTATTCCTTCCCCCAGGAATAAGGAAATGGGGTTGTTCTTTCCTGCAGGGCTCCGTGGCAGAAACTGAAAGAGAGGAGATATAAAGGGCAAACCCAGGGATCTGAGAGGCAGTTGGATTTTTGGATTTTGAGAAGAAAAATATTTCCTGTTTTAGGTTCTCTGTGTGGGTCCTGAGGTCCCAGAGGGGAAAAGATCCCTCAGGGATTCCTGTTTGCTCCTCCCTCCCTGGGAACCATCCTGCTCCTCTCCCCCTTGTCCCTGCCCTCAAAAATCTGAATTTTAAAGTTCAAACTGCAGCCAAAATTCCCAAAAGTCAGGTTTGAGGGGATGGCAAAGGAAACCCTGGTGAGAGGGTGCTGAGCTCATCGTGGTTGTGGTGTGGGATGGGAKGGGATTGGGAYGAGCTCTCCATCARARCTGGGATGGTTTCATCATCACAGCAGCCAAATCCTGGCCACTGACAGATTTATCTGCAGGTCAGGTGAGTGAAACCTGGGAAAAACCAAAAAATGGGCTGAAGGGAGAATGTGGGAAATGCCTTTTGACCCCGGTGAGGTTCTTCATCAGCTCTGCTGAGCACCTCTGTTCAAAAGCTGTGATAAACCAACTGAATTTAAATAATTTGGGAGRCAAAAGCTGTRATAAACCARCTGAATTTAAATAATTYGGARGAACAATGACATTTCCAAGGAAATCCAGCAGCAGGAACATTCCTTCCCCCTCCCCAGAGYGGAGGAACAGCGTGGATGCCCAAGCACCGAGCCCWGGTGGGATTTTTCCCTCTTTTGCTGCATTTCCTTCTCTTCCCTTTGGACAGACACCTCCAGGCTCCCGGGGAAACAATTAATGTGCAGGAATGAGGAAAGCAAAACCTGCCAAAGGAGATTTGAGTGCCCTGAATGATGGGGGTGGCAGCTGCCTATGGTCCCTGTCAGCTGCGATGCGCATTCATTGTTATCAAAACGCTGCCTGGCAATAGCTGGGTTGCAGATTTCAGGGTGAAATTTGGCCCCCACTCCCTTTTTTTGTGATTTTTTTCCTGTCAAACAGAGGAAAGAGGATGAAAATTTCATACAGGGGGAGCAGAGGGTGCCCTGGGGTTGGTGAGCAGCGAGAAATGCCCTCAAAACCACCCTGAACAGGCAGAGCCTGCAGCTGGAACAGAAACTCTCCAAAATGGCTTTGCAAGAGCCAGAAAATGGTTTTGAGCAGACCCTGAGAATTTTTTAGGGCTGGGAAGTGCTGACAGTTTCTCGTCAGGGGGGAAAGGAATTGTTTTCTGTGAGTTCCCTGCGTGATSTCACCCCGAGGGAGCAGCCAAAAATCTCAGGGCACCCTCGCTCCCGGAGGAGCATTGTTCTGGTGCCTCCTAAAAAGGGAGGGGTGAGGAGCAGGTCAAGCATGAAAATGTGCCCCAAAAATCTCCCCCAGACCCCGCAGCCTCCCCGGGGTGCCCTCCCAAAATCCCCCCCAGCTCCAGGTGATCCCGGACCGGGGGGAAGCGCCGGCTCTAATCGGGGCTGACACGGCAATTTTCCCCATCATGTCACTTGTCAAAGGGGCCAGCAGCCTCTCCTGCTCCCTGCGAGCATCCCCGGGACCTGCTGGAGAGAAATAAATCCATTCTGGAGCTCAGCAGCTGCCCCAGAGATGAGGAGATGCTCTGCGGAGCCGGGCTGGGGTCGGGGTGGGGAAGGGCTGGGGAAAGGTGGGGAAGGGCGAGTGTGGAAGTCTGGCTAAGCTGAGAAGGATCACACAGACATTTTACAGTTTGGTGAGGTGAAGGAATGCAGGTGTTGCCCTCAGATGGAATAATTGCTGAAATTGTGTGAACCATCCTTCACATGCAAGGACATCATGKTTTTAAGCTGCTGGAAACTCCCTACGAGGTATTTGTGCTAGTTAGCCTTGGGAAAAAGYAGAAGTAGATAAGGGAAATTTGGCAAGTGAATCATTAGAGGTGGAGTTGACGTGTAAGACGTGGACCTATGAAATATATGTACAGTGGGCAAAGGGTTAAAGGGAGAGGAGCTGGACAAATAGGGAATTGKAGGGAATTCTTTGGGTTTGTAAAGCCCAAAGGGGAAAAATCCATCCCTGTGCACCCCAGGCTGGAAACCCAACTGCAGCCAGAGCAGGCATTAATTCAATTCCCAGGTATCACATTTTATTCCAGAGGGAAAACAAGGGAGGGGGGCGGGGAAAAAAAAAAAAAAATCAATGTGAACATTTTCCTCCTAATATTGTCAGACAAGTGTGGTAACCATGGCAACAGGAGGAGCAGCACCGCAGAGGTTGTGTCTGGTAAACACATCCTCTGGATTCCCATTGATCCTGGTGCTCAGGAAAATGTTTGTGCTGTGTCCTGGTGCCATCAATCGTCACCCTGAAACCACTCTGGACCCAATCTCCATCCTGGAATCACCAAATGCAGAATGTTTGTGCCCAGCAGAATGTTTGTGCTGTGCCCTGGCACCTTCAAATGTCATCGTGAAATCACCCAGGGCTCAATCCCCATCCTGGAATCAGCAAATGCAGAATTCTGGTGCTCAGCAGAATGCTTGTGCTGTGTTCTGGTGCCATCAATTGTCACCCTGAAACCACCCAGAGTCCAATCTCAATCCTGGAGGCACCAAATGCAGAATTATGATGCTCAACAGAATGTTTGTGCTGTGCCCTGTACCATCAATCATCACCCTAAAACCACCCAATCTCCATTCTGGAATCACCAAATGCAGAAATACCAACGAAAAAAAAAACAAACCAGAACCTTCAGCAGCGCTCCTGGAGGTGGTGGGTGAGGTTTTGGTCTCTCCTTGGTGCCCTGGGGAAGCTCTCACAGYCAAGGTTTAGGCTCAGTCTTTGTCCACACAGGATTTGGGTGGGTCTGGGTTTTCCTGCCAAGGCTGGTGCCCAATTCCTGAGCTGGAAGAGCCTTTGGATCCCAGTGCCTGCCACCCATGGGTGCTGGGAGCCCAAACCCAGAGCAGCTCCACATCAGCTGCTGCAGCCCAGAGCTCTGCATGTCCTCTCAGTGCTGAAAAAAAACCCCTAATTTAATATTTTACTAATTTAATATTTTACTAATTTAATATTTTACTAATTTAATATTTTACTGATTTAATATTTTACTGATTTTTTACTAATTTAATATTTGCTCCCCAGCTCTCCTCAGCCCCCAGGGGAGTTCCGGGTTTGTGGTGGGATCAAGGCAGGAGGAAAGGAATTTCCATTCCGCCTGGAAATCCAGACTGAGCAGCTCCCAGGTGGATTTTTCATCCCAGTTCCTTTCCCTTTCAGCCACTGGGAGCAATCGAGATGTGGTTTTGATCCAAAGCAGCTTTTCCTMAAAAATYCTTTGCTTTTCTGGAGCCAGCCTGGTGCTGAAGGAACCCTGAGCATCTCCTGCTGCTCTGCTCAGAGCCCTCAGCCAAAGTTCACAGAGAGCAGCAGCACAATAATTATTGATAATGAAAAATTCAGGAGCAGCTGTTTTTCAGAAGGGACAGAAAACACAGAACTTSTGCGTGTTTGTCTAATAATCAAATTACTGCAGCTGCCATCGCCTTGCTAATTCTGACAAGCAGCTTGGGGAATCAGGAAATTCAGGTGCAATGTGCTGCTCATGTTAAAAAAAAAAGATGATTCTGAGGGAGCTTGCGTGGTTACAAAGCACAAATACGCTTTTTTTCCTCAATTTTTTTTTTTTTTTGGCTTTCAGGATGCACATTTATATCTCGGGAAACCCGCTGAGGAAAAAGCAAATCTGGGGCACGAAGAATAGCAGGCTGCAAAAAGAGAGAGAAGGGTGAGGGTTCCCAAAAAGCTTCAATTCCGTGTTTTGTTCCTCYGTTTCTCATTTAAAATAAAGCCTCTCGCTGAGCAGATTTCCCCAGAGGCGACATCCTCTGCAGGTCTCCTCCTCTCGCAGTGAAATCTCAGTGCTGAGGCTCTGCCTGTGCTCCAAATCAGCCAAAAAAAGAGAGATTTGGGCTTTTCCAGCCAGGACAAATCAGGGGCTGGGAGGAGAAAGGGATTTCTGTATTGGTTTGTGCATCCCTGTGACGGGGCAGAGCTCTCTGGGCGCGGGCCAGGGAAGGAAAAGAATCATTTCTGCCATCTGGGTGGGCCAGCAGAGCTGCTGGGCAGAGATTCAGGGACTGGGAAGGGAACAAGATCGGCTGGGAAGGGCTGGGATAGGCATAGGAGAAAAAAATTACCCCTAAAAGAGGATCTGGGAAAGGATGGGACAGGCATAGGAGACAAAATCCCCCCTAAAAGAGGATCTGGGAAGGGCTGGGACAGGCACAGGAGACAAAATTCCCTCTGGAAGAGGATCTGGGAAGGGCTGGGAGAGGCACAGGAGAAAAATCACCTCTAAAAGAGGATCTGGGAAAGGCTAGGAGAGGCACAGGACCCCAAATTGCCCCCAGAAGAGGATGTGAGCATGGCCAGCCACGGGGAAAGAGGGAGCGAAGGAGGAGCCTCCCATGAACCCTTCAGAAATCACAGAGAGTCCCTCCTGCCCTGCTGGAGATGGCTTTTATTTATTTATTTATTATATTTATTTATTTATTCATTCATTCATTCATTTATTCCTCTCCTTTCCCAACTCCCCCACCAGATTTATTGAACCCTTCAAAAGTTCAGTTCGCAGGCAGACCTGACAATGATTTCTCCTCCTGCGGCTTTGCTGAACCAATCCTCCCCTCTCCCCTTTTCCCTACAAACAAAAGGATTTTCTCTCCTTCCTTGGGCTTTCCCCAAGCCTTTCCCACTCCCATCTGGGAATTCCAAACTGGGACAACACCACAGTGGGCGTTGACTGCAAATGATGATCCTGCAGTGTTTTCCTCCCTCTTTGCCCCCTGAACACTGAAATCCTACAGTTCCCACCCCTCAATTCACTGCCCTCTGCGTTAGCAGGGTTTTCCTTGGCAATGAAATGGTAAATCCTCTTCTCCCGCTTCCTTGGATGTTTTTTCTCGCCCGTTAACACCTGAAGAAGTCTCACAAATCAGACAGAAGCCCTTTCAATTTATTTTCACTGTGATTTAATCAGGGCAGCTCTGGAGGAGCTACACCCTGATCAAAGCAGCGCAAAGGCAGCGTGCACTGCCCCAGTTTATTTGGTGCTTTCATACACGAATGTGTAAAATGCCTGCTCAGAGAGGCAAAACAACCAATTCCTGAGGATCCAGAGCTCCCTGGAAGCTCTGCAGCCTCGGGGAGGTTCAGACCCCTCCCTGCTTGGCCTTTCTGCTTCAGCTTCTCCAGGAGGGGTTGTTCCCAAAATTCAGGTGCCTGAGATCAGCCTGGGCGAGTTCTCTGCAGTTTCACCCAAACCTCTTTGTGATGGAAATTCGGGAGAGAAGAACTGATGTAATTGTCTGTGCTCGCCCTCATCTCAGCCGGGGAACGCTGAAAACGGAGCAAATTCAGCAAATTTGCTGAAAACGGAGCAAATTCACCCTGGGGCTGCCCTGGAGGTGGGGTCAGTGAGAGGGATCAGCTCAGGGCGATTTCCCCTCTTCAAACATCAGAACATGGGAAATTTATCCCACCACACTGCCTCAATGGCTTCCCAGCAATTTGAATTTGTGCCCCCTCAGAACCTGGCACGGGGCACCCCAAACCCAGCCCCAAATCCCATTCTGGAATCCGAGTTCCAGCAGGAAAAACAGMGGCACCGAGGATTCCTCAGCGAGGATTTCCCGCAGCAGGATCGACCCCCAGCAATAAAGAGATGAAACCAATCCRATTCCCAAACTTTAAAAAGTAAAAATACCCCAAAATTGTCTGAATTTGCCTGGTGGCTGCGTGGCACCAGCACAGAACCCAAGCCTGCTTCTCTCCGGGTGTCACCCACCGCCGTCTGTGCCAGGACTTTCTGMTTTTCAAGGTTCAGGCTCAGGTTTTGCACTTCACACAAACAGCTGAGAGAAATCCGCACAAACATTTGACAGATTGCTCAGAAATGGGGCAGGAAGGGGCTGCCAGAGCTGCTCTGGTCTCTGCTGCCCYGAGGCAGGAGCAGCCCGCGCTGACCCATCGCTGAAAAAATCTGTGATGAAGCTCCTGCCCGTTCCTCCAAACATTTATTTATTCCCTGAGCAATCCTGCAGGTTTCCCTCACCTCTAACCTGAAACTAAACAGCTGAATTCACTGATAAAAAAAAAAAAATAAAAAAAAAATAATAAAAAAAAAGAAATGGTCAAAAACCCAACGATTTATGGGACTTGTAGGAACAGCACGGGAAGGGGGATGGAGTCCCCCTGTAAGTCACCCCCAAGAGCAGCTGTGCATCAATAAATATTTATGGGATCGGTTGGAGCTGCAGCCAGCTCTGTCTTTGATCTCCCCCAGGCTCAGAGATCTCAAGGGATCTCAGAGCTGCCACCACAGCACAGAATTCTGCAGTCACCGCTGCTCCATCCCCAGCTCCAGGAGCTGCTTTGGGGGATGTGGCAGAAAAACGGGAAAAGTGGAGGTGGCAAAATGAGCACAGAGCCACAGCTCAGCCTCAGCCATGCAAGAGATGAATTAATTATCATTTCCATCCTTCTCAGAGCCGTTTTCATCAAGGATTTTACAGCAGGGTCACGCACGGATTTCTCATTAATTATTTGGCCGTTAAATGGAGAAAATAATTGTAAAATCCGAGCCACAACCAAATGGAGCAGAGCTGTGGCGCAGTTCCGCCGTTCATTACAGGACCACAAACCCGTGCAGGGGTTCATTAACACGTTGCATTTAATTAGATCATGTAGTGGTCACGTAAGGGGGCTGTAGTTAGAGCAAACAGATTGCTGATTACAAGGAACACGGTTAGGAACTGATGGGATCGGTCACGGAGCTGCKGCTCACGGGGTCGGAGATGGCACGGGAAGGGCTCGGGTTGGGATTGCAGCGGGGTCAGGAATGAGAATGGGGAATGCTGCAGGGTCTGGATCTGTCTGGATGGAATCGGTTCAAGCTGCAA
>NW_026624149.1:23655-44454 GCF_030028575.1 Malurus melanocephalus
GAATGTTTGGGAAATCATCCCTGCCCACGGTGTTTGGTGTTTTCCTGCACCTCCCACTGCCCTCTCCCCCTCAGAACAATTCCCTGCCATCGCTGCACATCTCACCCTGCCCCTCTCCCAAATCCTCCCCACTGCGGCACAGAGCTCCTTACAAAACSCATTCAGGCACACAAGTGGGCTCTTCACTGCTCTCTGCTCTCCCTGAGAGGAATGATGCTCAAGATTCCCTTTGATTTTTTTTTTTTAATTTTAATCCCTCTGGTAGGCACGCAGTGCTTTGTGCCAGGAGTGGAGAGCTGAGCTGAGATCCCAGGGCAGACCTCTCTGCCCCAGCCCTCCTGGGCTCAAAAAMACCATCCCAAATATTTAAAGTGGGCTCTTCGTTATCCCTGTGGGTCCTTTTAGTTCTCATGGASAGCCAGGAAAGGCCTGACAGGCCCAGGATAGGCTGGGCTTTCACTAAAATTATCAAAGTTCACCTTAATTTTACATTTTTCCCCCAAAWAAGCGCCTCAAAGCCCATCTGTCTGCATTTAATCGTGGTTATCTTCATTTCTGCAAGCTTTTCTCTCAGCTCAGACATTCTCCAAGTCTTTCTGCTCCTGAGAAGACTTTTCATCAAGGTATTCCCAAAAAACCCAGAACTTATCCCTACAGCTGGTTATGGGATGTGACTCTGTTTCATCACTGAGCTGAAATTTGGGTTAGAGGGGAAAGCAGCATTGTCAGATGTGCAGGATGTGTAAATAAAACACAAATCAGAGCAATTCCATGAGTGAGGAAATCCCTGCTCTCACACATGAACAGCCCTGGCTGCAGAAACCCTTGGAGACGAAACACAAAATGAGAAATTGTGACAGCAGAGGGAACAAAACCTGGGGATCCTTGGGACAGGATCCCCCAGAGCCAGGAGAACATTCCCGTTCTCCAGCAGCCTGAATCCCACATGGATAAACCCAGGGATGAGCTCTGACTCCAGAGCCAGAGGTTGAATGAGCCTGGAGAGCTCTTGGGTGTTTTTTTTTATTCACAGCCACGCTCTTTTGGGTGACAACACACAGGGCCACCACGACCTGAGGGGACACCGAGGGTTTGGCCACGATGATCCCTTAAAAAAAGGGATAATTCCCAGTCCCAGCATAGAAGATGTCATTACAACTGCTTTAATGTGGCCATAAAACACAGACAAGCTTTGAAAGCTCATAATTCTTTCATAGAGATATTGTTTAAATATTTAATGCCCACATTAATGATATTCTAATCCTTTTTGGAATATGTGAATTTGCACTCATTTGCATTAATTTTGACTCGCTGGCAGTTTTGTTAAATCACATTAGAAAAGAGGCCACAGACAATGGTTGGTGTTCAGTGGGGTGTTTGTTAATTCTCACCACAACGTTTGTGCCAACACCACCAGTGCTTTAAAAACAGCCTTTTGTGCAGGCAGAAAGTCCRTAAAAGATGATGTTTTTAATAGGCAATGGGAATTCTTTCCCTTGTTTTTATAACATTTAAATCATAAAGTGCTGTTTGAGATCCCAACTCAAACTTGGGACAACTTCTCCTTCTGCTGAAAACAAAATCTGGGCTGGGTCTGTCTGCTCCCAACTCTGCTTTTGGTTTCCTGGGCTCCTAGGCCAGGTAAAAATGGCACAGAGCACACCTGGGAGGGACCTGCCTGGGAGGAATCTGCTCCTAAATGGGGGGATCTGTTCCTAAACCTGGGAATCTGCTCCCAAATCTGGGAACCTGCTCCCAAACCTGGGAATCTGCTCCTGAATCTGGGAATCTGCTCCCAAATCTGGGAATCTGCTCCCAAATCTGGGAATCTGCTCCTGAATCTGGGAATCTGCTCCCAAACAGGGGAATATACCCCTAAAAGGGGGAAACTGCTCCCAAACCTGAGAATGCCCTCACAAATATGGGAATCTGCTCTTAACCGGGGGAGTCTGCTCCCAAACTTGGGAATCCTCTCCCAAATCTGTGAATTTGCTCCCAAATGGGGGAATTTGCTCCCAAATGTGGGAATCTGCTCCCAAATATGAGAATCTGTTCCTAAATCTGGGAATCTGCTCCCAAACAGGGGGATCTGCTCCCAAAAAGGGGAATCTGCTCCTGAATCAGGGAATCTGCCCCTTAATGGGGGAATCTGCCCTCAAATGTGGGAATCCTCTCCCAAACGTGGGAATCCTCCCCCAAATATGAGACTCTGCTCCCAAATGTGTGAATCCTCTTCCAAATCTGGGAATCTGCCCCTAAATGTGGGAATCCTCCCCCAAACATGAGACTCTGCTCCTACACGTGGGAATCCTCTCCCAAATCTGGGAATCTGCTCCTGAATCTGGGAATCTGCTCCCAAACAAGGGAATCTGCTCCCAGAAAGGGGAATCAGGCCCTAAATGTGGGAATCCTTTCCCAAATATAAGACTCTGCTCCCACACGTGGGAATCTGCTCCCAAACAGGGGAATTTGCCCCTAAATTGGGGATTCTGCTCCCACACAKGGGAATCCTCTCCCTGCCTGTCTGTACCCTCCATTTCCCCTTCAGTTCCTCCCCAGCTCAGCCAAGCCCGTGTCAAACACACCTTCCTGGCTGTTCCCAGGAGCTGCAGCAATTCCTGCAGCAATTCCTGCTCCAATTAAACCCCATCCATGAATCACCAGCTCTGCTTTTCCCCCGCACCTCCAGCTCGAGCAGGAGGGGTTGGCAGAGCTCAGAGGGCTCATCTGGGCCAGCAGCAGCACATTCCCCATCTCAGCCAGGATTCCAGCTGTGTTCTGAGCCAGGGAACATCTGGATATTCCTGCCAGGGGTTCGTGTTCAGTGCCAGGGATGAGCTTCACATTGAAAATTTGCCCTGAAAAAGCACAGAGAGAGGAGTTTGGGACAGAATGGGTGGGGTTTTAAGGGTTCAGCTCCACCCAGGAGGGGATGGTGATGTCCTGAACCTCTTTTCTTTTCTCCTCTGCCCCAAAATTTTCCCCTTTTGCTTCCCAGTGACACTCCCCGCTCCTATTTTACATTCAGCTCTAATTTCTCCTGTCTCACACGTGACCTTTTCCGTTTGGCCGCTGTCCTGGCGAGCTCTGGCTGAATTTTTGTCTCAATAACACCGAGCTGTGTCCAACCAGCAGCTGCTGCTCCGTGCACGGCCCTCCTGCTCCTCACCCCAATCGTGAAAAATCAAAATTTCATCATCAAAACTGATGASACMGARCAGAGCGAGCTGTGAATCTCTCCARTCTGAACTGGCTTTGAGTAGATGAGATAAAACGCATGAAAAAGGACACCTTGGCCATGTCTGGGAGCCAATTTGGGGCAGAATAAACCCATTGAGTCAGCCCCAAAGTGGGATCCCAAAGGAGCACAGAGCCYGTCCCAGCTCTGTGCTGACTCAGCTGTTTAAAAAGGATTTTTCCACCCTGTTGGGTGTCTGGAATGAGGTCAGATCTGAGCTTTTGGGACAGCTCAAAGATATCCTTCCCCGTGGAAAAAAAAAAAAATAAAATAAAAGAGCTTTTAACTCGTTCTGGTGGAAGAGGGTTTTATTTTGTTTTATTAGTGCTTTTTTAGGCAGAGCTGGCTGTTTATCCACAGAATATCCACAAGGCCTGGCTCAGAGGGCTGCTCTGAGATTAAAGGGCTTCCCTGGGAATTCCAGGGAATTTCTGACTGAGGGCTGAGCTCTGCTTTAAATAAGAACTGCAGGGAGGGAATTTTGTCACCAAAAATGACACCAAAATCCTGCAGGGCACTGAACCCAAAATAAGAACTGCAAGGAGGGAATTTGGTCACCAAAATGACACCAAAATCCTGCAGGGCACTGAACCCAAAATTAGAACTGCAGGGAGGGAATTTGGTCACCAAACCCACACCAAAATCCTGCAGGACATTGAACTCAAATGACAAAAAAAGCAACTCCAGGCACAGCTCTGGATTTGTGACTTTTGTTCTCTTATTTCCACTAATTTCCATTTATTTCTGTTTTCTGTGCTGGTTTTACAAACCCACTAATGGAGATTTCCTATTGATTTCGATTTGGGGGGGCCAATAAATCCCATTAAAGGTAAATTGGCCAGTTTGGTTAAAATTAACCTTTCAGGTCAAAGCCTGGAGTGGTGCTGAATAAATCCCATTTTATGAGCAGCTGGACAAGGTCACAGACATGGGACTGCAGCAAAATTCCTTTTCCTTTTGCAGCATCTCATGTTTGCATCGAAAAATATTTCTGAAAAAAAAAGAAATGGAAAAGCCAAACGAGCTCTGGCACTCCTGAAAAACCCATTTTTTCCCCTATTTGATCCCGTTTTTAATAATGCAGAAACCCCAGCTCTGTTCTAAATACAGAAAGYGCTGATTCCATTCACAGCTCAACATTTGAGTGGGAAAATGAGATGGGATCTGAGAGGGGAAGATGCTGAAAGACAGAAAGTTCATAACAAACAGCTCGSTAATTAAACAATTTCAGAGCAACATTTGCTCTGGGTGTTTTSTGCGAAGGAAAACGAGTTGTTTATGGAAACTGAAATACATTATTTATTCACAGCAACTCCAAATGCCTCCTTCCCAGTTAAATTGATTTTAACTCTGTCATTTTATTCTGAATTGCCCTATTTGGGTTCGGTTCCTGCCCTTTTAGGGGATGAAGGGAGAATCTTCTTTATTTTTTTTTAACTTCTGTATTGCTTATTTCCAAAAATAAAAAGAATTCAGTTTGAAATTCACTTCTCAATCTTATACACAATCAATTTTTTTTTTTTTTTGCTTCTGCTCGTGACCAAGGTACAAGTTTTTCTATGCTGAATTTCAGTCCCTTCAGAGCTTTTAATTTCCTCCCCACAACAGAGTGATAAGGATTCATAATAACACCTGGCACAAAGGCAGTGAGGAGAGATAAGTTATTACAATTCTGGGACAGTAACACCTTCCCTGCCTTTAAAGATGACAGAAAATGCACAGAAAATTACGAATTTTTTTGCCAACAAAAGCTTTTTAAAAAACCCCTGCTGAAAGATGAGATCAACTGGTGGGAGAGGAGAGTGTGGGGCCACCGTGAAAATCCTTCCCATGGCAGGGATTGGGTAGGGAGGGAAGGAAAATGCCCAAAAATCTGATTTTTATGGGGGTGATTCCACAAGGGAAACTCGGGTGGGTGAATGGAGCTGAGCAGGATGGGGAAATAACAACATCAAATCCCTGGAAGGGTTCTGGGATGATCCCATGTCCTCAGCAGCACCCACTGTCCCTAAAACAGCGCCCTGTGACAACAGGAAGGCATCCGGTTGCCATGGGAACGGCGGGAGGATGCTCGGAGCCCCCGGGGCTGGGTTGGCACAACAAGTGGGCTCGCAGAGGAGCAAACTCTGCCTGCAGGAGCCAAACMCAGCCTGGAAAACAAAGCCACGCTCATCTCGGAGCTGTGGGAGCTCATCTATGGAGGGGGAATTGTTCCAGATGTTCACAGAGTGAGGAATGGTCTGGATTGGGASRGACATTGACACCACCCAGGGTGCTCCRAACCCWTCCAGCYGGGATTTGGGAGCTGCCAGGGATCCAGGGGCAGCCACAGCTSCTCTGGGAAATCCATCCCAGGGCCTGTCCACCCTTCCAGGGAAGGATTGCTSCCTAATTTCCAATCTAAGCCTAACGACCCCAAAACTCAGCTGGAAAATGGAAATACRGGCCTGGACYGGCATGGCTGGAGCAAAGYRGAGTTTAGCACGCTGGGGGAYGGGGAAAGGAGAAATATTAACACAAAAAATGTCACTCGGCCTCCTTTTSCTTCCAGAACCATCCCCATTTTCAGGGGATGTGGGGCCGGGACAGTTTGGGTTTCCAGGAGGTCGGGGAATGGAAACCAGACCTTGGCACCATCCGTGAGCCCACAGAGCTCCCCAAATCCCCCTGAGCAGGGCAKGGGGCACCGGGGCTGCTCACAGAGCTCATCCCATGGAACATTGGTGTGTTGGGATCAGGGGGAGCAGCCACAGGGGCTCGAGGATGGGCAGGGACAGCAGAGGGGAGAAAAGTGCACCTGCAGCCTCTGCCAGGGCAGCAGGGATAAATCCAGGAGGAACAGGGRGAAAAACAGGCAGGAGGGACAAATCCAGGTGGGAACAAGGAGAAATCCAAACAGGAGCAGGGAAAAATCCAGACAGGAGCAGGGACAAATCCAAATAGGAGTGACAAATCCAGAGAGGAGGGACAAATCCAGAGAGGAGCAGGGGAAAAACCAGGCCAGAGAGGGACAAATCCAAACAGGAGGGACAAATCCAGGCGGGAACAAGGAGAAATCCAGGAGGAGAGGGACAAATCCAGGAGGAGAGGAACAAATCTGTCCGACCAGAGCTCCCCGCCCTGCCCTGACACCCACCCAGGAGCAGAGGGAAGGAATTCCCTGGAAATGTTGGAAATTATACCAGTTTAATTTTTTTTTTTTTTCAGTCAGAAATCTTGTTTGCCTTTGCTTTGGAAGAAGGTTCCTTCCTAGGGTATTGAAGTTTGGGGGAAATCTTGTAAAATTCATGTGTTCTGGAATGATTTTCACTGCATACCCGAGCTGTGTGTGGATGAAATGATTTCTGCGGAACATCCTGGCTGGAACAACATCCTGTAAATTTACCCCAGTAAATCAAATAATGCCCAATTCTCTATCACTCCAAATATAGTGTTAGAAGGTTTTATTTTCGCCGCAGTTTTGGTGACAGGAACACCAAAAACACCCCAAAATCCAGGAGTGAACCCCGCACAAAAATCCAGGAGGCAGCTCAGAGCAGAATCCTCCTGGAGATGTTTTCCTGCCTCACCCTCAGCCCCTCACAGAGCAGAATTTATCAGCTCTGCCCTCTGCACTCCGCTTTTTATTAATGCCAACACAGAGCCGCGATTCTTTACAGCCCTCATTACCAAGTCAAAATAAAAGCAAGGAGCCCTAATGAGCTGCTGAAGCTGCCAAATGGAACAGAAGCTCTGAGGAGATACCACAGACTGAGAGCAAGTTTAAAAATAAAGCTTTGGGGTTAAGGCTTAAAGGAAAAGAGGCGCCCAGGCTTGGAAATTGGGATGCTGMGATTCTCAAAAACATCCCAGTGTCCTATTTCTGGTTTGAAAACTGAGTTAGAATGAAAACCAGAACACAACAGTAGGATTATTGAAATAAGTCTTTATTTTATTATAATTAACAGCCACACTGGGGCTTGATTTAATTGTTTCTGGGTTAATAAACCACCCCAAAACTCAACTGGAAAATGGAAATTCAGGCTGGAAAATGGAAATTCGGGCTGGAAAGTGGAAATTCAGGATGGAAAATGGAAATTTAGGCTGGAAAATGGAAATTCAGGATGGAAAATGGAAATTCAGGCTGGAAAATGGAAATTCAGGCTGGAAAATGGAAATTCAGGCTGGAAAATGGAAATTCAGGCTGGACCGGCATGGCTGGAGCAAAGTGGAGTTTAGCATGCTGGGGGACAGGGAAAGCAGAGATATTAACATAAAAAATGTCCCTCGGCCTCCTTTTCCTTCCAGAACCATCCACTAAGTGCTGGCCTGGCTCCCTGCCAGGCTCTGGCGTGTGCGGGGTCACGGCAGCCTCGGAGCAGCCAAAATTCTCCTCCCTGAGCTCCTCTGATGTGATTGATCACACCCAGAGGTTGATCCCACCCAGAGTGGGAGTTCTGAGCTGCCCCTGCAGCCACAGGCAGGGGTTGTGTTCCCAAATATCCCAAACACCCCAAAAAATGGTGTTCAGTGCAGGCTTGGCAATTGTGGGATCCCCRAACAGGTTGGGTTGGGAGGGACCCTAAAGYTYATCCCATTCCCCCCCTGCCATTTYMATTTGCTCAATTACTGCTCCTGAAGGCAGAAGGAAGGGCTGTGACCCCTGGGACCCTCTGAGAACGATGTCACTGCTGTGTTCATTGACATTGGGATGTCCTCCCCAAATAATCAACAAATTCCCAGTCAGAAACCCCCTGAAAACCAGCTCCGCATTTAGACCTTGAATATTTTCCTGTGAAATTTGTGCATTTCCATTTTTCCTGGGTGTTTTTCTCCCTTTTTTTAATTTATTTAGTGACTGCACAGAGTCCTGGAAGCAACTGGAGCTCTCACACAAACAAATCCTGTGTGATGGTGGCTGAGGAAACTTCAAACCACATTTAGGAGCACCAGGAGTGCTGGGGAAGAAGAGATTTTGCTGACCCCTYCCATCCCATCAAGATCTCTTTTTTTTTTAATCAAAAAGACACAAAATTCTTTAGAGGAAAACAAACAAAAACATCCTAAAGACCAATTAAACTCAATAGAAAAARAAATCACAGCCCACCTTACAAATCCACAGGGGTGGAGGTGCTGATAGACCCCAAGGTTTGTTGGTCTGAGACAAAATGAAGTATTCAAGAAAGCCTAAACAAAGGGAAAAAAATCATTTTGTGAGTGTTTCAGCTTGATCTAAGCCACTTTTTAATTATGATTTTTCATTTTTCAAACTGCTTTTCCAGCTCCAAGCCCCAGTTGTGGCCTTTGCTGCGGTTTTTATGAATCAACTCATCCACGGAGCTTCTTGGAGCACTTTGGTTCTTCCATGGAAAAATGGTTTCAGTGACAGAAATGCTGAAGGGCCTTTATTAAAGGCCCATTTTGGTGTCTGGCTGGAGGAGGAATCTGCAAAGAGCACTCGTGTTTTATCCTCAGGCTCCCCCCCAGCGACCCCAAAGCTGCTGTGAACTTCAGCTCCACACAGAGATGGAGAAACGACTCCTTCCCTGACCCCTTCCAGAGGGAAAAGCTTTGTCTCCGTCGTTATTAAACCCATTAGGGCTCGCTGAGAGCGTTTTGTGTCAATTCCCGACTGATTAAAATCCCCAAATGATCAGGAACAATGAGAGAATGCATCTCCCCCGGTGCCAGGGAGGGCACAGCGGGCACGGGGACAATGGGACAGCCCAGCTGCCAATTATGCAAACTGTAATTCCCCTGAAAGAAAGCCTCTAATGAGCCATGGGCGATGCATTCTGCAAATGTTGAGATGGATTTTTATATAATTTTATATATTTCTATATATTCATCAGTTCAAAGCTTCTCCTAAAGACTGAGATGGGTTGGTGCAACAATAAAAACGCTGAAACAGAAAATGCTGCCATACAGGAACTTTGTCCTGAGTGATCTCCCTCCAACAAGAAGAGACATTCCCTGAAAATATTGACTTTTCCGTGTCTGGTGCATCTCTGCCTGGCCTTTTTTAAAAAATAATACGATTTTTGGGGTTTTTTTTTGTTTAATTTAGGCTCAGCAGTGCATTGGCCTCAATGCTCAGTGAAGTTCTCTCTGCTGGGAAATGTTTGTACAAATGGGAAGGAGCCTTTGGGGTTTTCAGCCCAGTTCCCTCACCAGGAATGTTCATTCCTCTATTTCCCATATTCCTTGAAACTTTTAGCACCATGAACTCAAACTTGCATTTCAAAAAACCACACCAAAATAAAAACCCACCAAAGAAACCAAACCCTTTTTTTTGTTTCATTTCTTTCCTTGTATAAAAGGTGGGATTTTCACCTGTTTTTTCCTAAAATCGCCTGGATTTTCACAGCTCTGCTGTTGCAGTGGGGGGCACGAAATGCAAGGGGATCTTTGTGCCTCAGCAGTTTGGCTGAGAAAAGGGGAAAATCAGATAAAATACAGGATGAGCTCAGAATTAATATGGAAAAGGGGGTGATTTTAAATAAGGGAGGGWGCCACAAAAACAAAATTGGGGTTTTCCCCCTCCCAAATTCGCAATCCTGCATCTCCCTGCTCTCATTTATTGAGGACTTTATCTAAAGCAATCCATGCCAAGGACTGTTTTTCTCCAACTTGAAGCTGAATTTCATTCTATTAAAAATACATAAAGCCTAAACCTTATTTTATTTCAATTTAAGTGCTCAGAGAAGTAGAAAGAATTGATACACCAGTAATAACAGAGGGGCGAGGGGAGAATTTATGGCTCCAAAAACGCTGAGGAAGGAGCATTTCAGCCTTTCCATTAAAGTTCCTCACATTAAAATGTAATGGAAGCTTCAAGGCCCTCGAGGCTTCCCTGATCTCATCAGAGGGATCCCAAAAACTGCAATTTGGCATCACAGGAGGGCTGAAATCACAGCCAGGGGTGAGGGGCTGCTGTTTTCAGCCAAAATCCATCTTTCTGTGCACCCAATAAATGGGAATGGGCCCCAAAAGGAAAGGGATGGATGCCCCAGCAATGGGATATTTGCCATCAGCACCAAATCTCATTTCTCCAGGGAGGAATGAGCCCAAATTTTCRATATTTCAGAGAAATTCCATGGATCTTCTCACGGGAAAAGTGGAAACAAGCCATGCTGGAAATGGAATTTTTCTCCAAAAATCCTAAAATTGGTCACATCCCAGGCGACTGTGGGAAGCTGAATATTCTCCAATTCTGCTGCTCTTTAAGAGTTGATTTTTTTTCTCTATTTTGCCCATGCTATGAGTGCTTTACTCCATTCAGGGTCAGAAATTTGAGCTCAGCTCAAACCCAGCAGAGCAAAAAATGGGGTCAATTCCTCTGTCTGCTATCAACTTCTCTTCCTCCCTGTTCTGAGAGAAAAGGAATGAAGTTTGAGTCCTAAATGAACCTTTAACTTAATTTATACGAGATTTTCACTCCATTTATACGAGGTTTTCACCTCATTTACTGTGTTTGTGTTCGGATTCTTGTGGCAATGTAGAAATTCCCYGATGGATGGAGGAGCAGGAGCGGGTTGGTAATTCCTGGAATTGTTTGTGGACGGACACAACCTCGCTTTGCTTTTACATTTCCACTTCAGTTTTGAGCAGTTTCCACCCATTAGCCACTGTCAGAAAAGAAAAAATCTGTTAATTTGGGAAGATTTGTGGGAGAAAAAGGCCAAGAAGAAGTGAATTTGGGGAGATTTGTGCTAGAAAATGGGCAAGAAAATGAGGAGAAAATCCAAGGGTTTGCACTGTTGCCACCTGATGCTTCAAATCTCTCAACTCCATTACAGAGACCGGGATTATTCTAAATTTATTTAGGCTTCAAAATGAGAATTTCTTTAAGTCTTTGAGTCGCACAAATCCTTTTTAGTCTCTTCCTTTGCTCTTCCATCAATGTTTCCAGGTTCCAGCATTTGCCAGGGGACAGCAGATCACCGAACCCACAGGGTTTTACCCCTCTCCCCTATTTCCCAGCTCAGCATCCCTGACCATTCCCTGATGTAGAGTTTACAACATTTTTGGTACTTTTCCCTTCAGGCGAGGATTTGCTTCCCAAAATCCCGGGTGAAAAGCAGCAGAACTTGACAGAAATCATCTCCCTCCACCCCAATTCGCGAACCCTGGCGCGTTTTCCCGTTTTGGGAACTTTCTGCAGCGCGTCAGTGATGCCATTTTCCCGAGGCAGCAGCACTTTTGTGTGCCCCTAATCAGCCCCATGAGATCCTGCCTTTCTCCCCTCATCCAGGGGCTCAGTTGTGCCCTTTCTGCCCCGAACAAAGCCCCGTGTCCGGAGCTGTTTGTGTGAAGGGGCTCTGTAATGATGCAGGAGCCGTTCGTTCCCATCCCTTAATGACAAAGCYCAGCAGAACTGGGCCCCTTTGTTTTCAAACTGATTTTTTTTTTTTTTCTCTCTCTTTCCTCGTGTATACACCAGACGGTCTAAATTAATCTCTCCTCTTCAAGAATCAAAAAATAGCTGCGAGAGCCTTTCCCAGTGCTTGCTTCCTCCAAGTCTTTCAGCTCCTTTCTCCTTGGGTGACCCGATTAGAGCCCACCTCCATCTGGCTCCTTGGCAGGGACACGAGATGTCCAGGGCAATTCCCACTCCAGAGCTCTCCCAGAAGCAACAAGGASTCCTTTCCTGCGGGGAAATTCTCCTCCAGCAGCAGCCAGAATGGAGAAAAGTGGCGTTTGAAAGGAGAGGTGTTAAGAGGAGGAAGCAAAACAGCGTTTGCTCATCAGATCCCGCATCTGAAAATGACGCTGGATTTGCTTTTGGCGGTTCAATTGAAAAGGGGAAACACGAAAAGAAAAAGTGGTTTGGTTTTTTTTTTCATGCTGAATAAAGCAACCCAAATCACCTTTTTTTTCGGTGAGAACAAAAATTTTTATCTCCGGCGCGCCTGATGCAGCGGCCTGAATTTCTGGGTTGCAAAGCACCTTTGTGCTGATTTTTTAGAGCTTTTGCTACACAATAAAACCTCTCAGAGATTCCCCCATTGCTGGTACTCATTTATGGAGCTGCTCTTCAGCTGAGATCAAGGCAGGGCYCTGGGAAGAGCTTTGGGACCACAGGCAATCGAAACCCAACATTTTCTGAGGCTGCAATTGTTGAGTTGGCCTTGGCAGAGCTCCCGTTGCTTTTCCTCCTGGTAAACACGGCCACGGAGAGGGGAGGCAGAGGAAAAGCAGCTCAGAGCTTTAATTAAAAGGCAAAGGGCTAAAATTAGAGTGGCTCTACACACCAAAGAGCCATGAAACGGCTCCTGCTTTGCCTCTCCCACCTGGTTTGTGCCCTGAAATAGGGACAGGGGGACTCAGAGAGGGCCCTGGGCAGACAAAATCTCCTTTTTGTACCCCMAAAAATGCTGCTCAGCCCTGGCTGGGTGTTTGCAGCATCTGCTTTGAGCTGCTGGGCAGAGGAGAGGCCTGGAAGGGAACAAAAAGTGGGAAACAAACGACAAAAACGGGATTTTACAATGGGCACAGCTGCTCCAGAGCGGCTTGGAATCCCTAATCACGCTGTTCTGGATTGGCACCAGGGCAAAACAAAACCTCAGCTCTGCCTGAGGAACTTTTCCCTGCAGAAAATGAGAAGATTTCACCCCCCCAAATTGGATTTCAGCGCTCGTGGCTGTYTGTCAGCACAGAAATTGGGAAATATGGACACTGAGCCTCTCTGCAGCTGTGGTAGCGCAGGAAAGATCCCAATAAATACTGGAATTACTTAAGCCCTCCTTGAGCATGAAATGTGCAACATGTGGGGCAGACAAACGGGCCCTTTCTTCTCATTTTAACCAGCAAAGGCMGGGAAATCGCAAGGCTGCCCTAAACAGACAGAGGAAATAGATTTTAAATTGTATTAATCCTTAAAAGCATCCACCACCTGTGCTCTGGGAGCTGCCCCTGGAAGRTTTAAGCAGATTTGGGATGGCAAAACTGGAACTTCCAGCACGAGAGCTGAGATTTCCAAGGGAAGGGAAGCACAGGGCCAGCTCCAGAGCCCAGAACATTCCTGCTCTTTTCACAAGATAAATGAGCCCATTAAAGACCCTGAAACCACCACAGTCCCGGCTTAAATTCCCCATTTCAGGCACTGCAATGAGGCAGTTTGGGCTCRGATTCATTAATCCTCCAACTCGTGCCAGTTCCTTTGCAAAATTCCCACACACGCCCTGCTTGGGGTGTTCTCCAAACCCCAAAAGAAAGGGAATTTCACACACTGCTTTCCTATTTGCTAATAAACACCACTAATTGCCCTGATCAGACATTTATGACACCTCCACGCTGTTGAATGTCACAAATGTTTCCCTGAGCCATCCATCCTTTCGGAGARATGAGGTTCTGAAGGGATCTGACTCGCTGTCACTCCGCTTCATTGTTGCTCTCCATCCCCATATGCGCAGGGAAAATTAAAAAAAATCTGCCATGCTTCCTCGTCACAGGAATAATTACTGTCTGGGAGAAAGTAATAAAGTAATCTGTGCTAATTGAAACTGTAAAATATCTGCTTCTCCATCAGCTTGTTCAATACCTTGGCTGGAACGCACGGCCCCCGAATTCAGMTCCTGTGCTCTGGATTATAAATTCTCCTCATTTTCTCTCTCTCACGGCACTTAAAAGCTGCAAGTGCTGATATTAATTATTTCGAGATTTTTTTGGCAGTCATTTCCTCTAATAAAATCCTCCTCCCTTGGGGAATTACACATCAATCAAGCCAAGTTTCCTCGTGTCTTCCATGAGATGAGACTTTGCAGCCTGTGCTCCTTCCATCCCCTATTTTTTGGTGAAGGTCACATCAACAGGAGAGAAGAACCTTCATCCCAAACTCACTCCGTAAAAAACGGCCCAGAAAGAGGAGTTCTGRAAGGTTCTGACACGGAAACTGAGAGGGTTTAGCCCAGCTTGGTTGTAGATCTATAGAACCCCTGGAAATTTGTATTTATAAATATAATTATATATGATTATAACACCCCAGCTCCTTTCCAGGCTGCTCCATCAGTGCTGTGCCCTCTTAGCGGAAGAGCCACATCCAAATAAATTATTTTTTAGGGAGATTCAAAGATTTTCTCCTCTTTCTGTGCTGTTAGGAGAATCAAACTCCTCCTTGAGGTGCTGGCACAAAGGGCTGTACTGGCTGCACTCTGCTCATCAGGAGGGGCTTAAACACCCCATGAGGAGCACAAAACACGGCCTGAGCACAATCCCGGCTGGGCAGGGCTTTGGGCAGGAGGAGATTCCCTGATTTCTGGAAATTGAGGGGCACAGGAGCTCCCCAGGCAAACCATTCCAATGTTTTATCACTCTTTCCATAAAAATCTTTTTCCTGATATCCAACCTGTATTTCCTTTGGCACAGCTTAAGACAACTCCCTAAATCCCACTGAAGAGAAACATCCCAATCCCAGCCCCTCAGGAGCTGCTCCCAAACACCCCAAATGTGGAATTTTCCACTCTTTTTCCACTCTGGCAGCTCCTTTCATGAACATTGTGATGTCCCCTCACYCCGAGATGCTGCAGGGGRATCTGGGAATGGCCAAWTCAGGAATTGACCSCAAACTGATGCCTTAGGATTTTTCGTTTCTCTATTTTTATGTGTTTATATTCTTGTATTTCTCTAGCACAGCACTAAAACTGCCGTTCTGCCATCTTTAGACAAAACAATTCCTCTCTGAGCCTGAATCCAAGGACACCTCAGAGCCCCAAAATATGGAAACAACAGAGATTTGGGGGAGCAAGTTTGGGGTGGGTGACATCATCACCTGAAAATATCATTGGAGAATTAAGGCCCAATTTGTTGATAAATCAGAACCTACAAAAGATGAAGAGCTCATGACTTGGGGTCCATTTTGGGTGTAGACTCAGGAGGAGGCTTTGTCTGTCCTAATGTACCATGGGGCCTGTTAGGCCTGGATTAAAGTTTTATTCTATTTTCATTCTCTTAACTTTGTSTGGCCTCTATTTCAGATCAGTCTGATTTCTAAGGCATCAAAACCACCCCCAGTTCACCCAGCAGCAGCAGGAAAAAGCAGAAAGAGGAAAGATAAGAACTCTTTTCTCATCCCAAATGTTTATTTTGATATAAATATGGCCTTAATTACAATATCAGCTTCAAACCCAGGGCCTCCCTCTGCCCAGSACCCTCTGGATCCCTCTCCCCACARCCAAAGCCACSAAAGCTCCGCTCTGCATTCCTGGGCTCCTTCTATTCCCAAAAAAAACTCGTGGAGAAGCTCCCATTGCTCTCCCGAGAGGGCTGGGGTCACATCCAGCACCAGGCTCCATCCAGCTCCTCCACAAATGTTGTTTTTTTTTTATGGGATCTGAAGAATTTCCGGCTGCCCGGAGTTGTTTGTGTTTGGCTCAGCCTTGCCCGTGAGATATCGCTCCCAAAGGAACACAAAATCGACCAAAAACATCTCAGCCACAAAACTCAATTTGACTTTCACACATCCCCTCAACTCTCCACCAAAAAAGTTATTTTTTTTTACAGAAAATCCCAAATTTTTGCATACAAAGGCCTAAACCTTGAACCAGTGGCGTCAGGGGTCTCTTCCTTTGCTCCGAGGGAATCAGGAAGGCTGAGACTGAATTTTCACAAGTCCTGGGTGAAAAATGAACAAGAAGTGGATCCTCAGTGGCTCAGATTTCAGGAGGATCAGGATGCTTTGATACAGAGTTAATTGGGCATTAAAAGAGTCCCATCAGAGGTAGGAAAATATCATCCATAAATCTCTGAACTGCCTCATTAGCCTTTAGGACAGCAGCTCGGAGCAAATCAATGGATTGAGAAAAAAAAACAAAAAACAAACCAGGAGGAAGATTCAAGATTATTTAGAAATCTCTATTCCTGCTTTGATCACAAGAGAATGGGGAAAATAAACTTGAATTCTCAAAATCACCACTCCAAACGTTTAAGCTTTGGCTTAACTACTTTGGCACTCCTAAACTAGGAATATTCTTGGTTCCAACATCCCTGACAGGACCTGGGGCATCCTTTGGTCCTTAAAGAGCAAAGGTTTCATCAGCACAGTGTTAAATTTATGGGAATATTTCAGTTAATTCCAATTTGCACAGAATTTACCCATTTTTTCAAGGCTCTCAGGGGCACCTTCAGATTCTCCTGCTGGGGATGCTTTTCTTTTGTGGTTCCCTCGGGTCTGTTTGAGCCCAGCCCAACCCTGAGCCTGTGCAAACTCCTCTCTTTTATCTCTGCCCCCACAATCAGCTCTRGGCTGGGCTTTCCGACAGAACCAGCCCTAGCAGCCCTGATCTAAACCCTGAAAATGAGATTTGTGCTCCCTGGCAGCTCTGACAGGGCAGGGAAGGGTGGGGGAGTCACAAACAACAATCCCGTCCCCAAAGCCAACTTGTCACCCAGACAATGAACCCCGGGATGAAAAATGCTCCAGCCCACTTCCAGCTCTGTCCCTCCTTTCCTTTCTGAAACCCAAGGAAAACAYGGGGCAGGCCAAGAGCTACAGAGCTGGAAATGCAGAGGGAGGGGAGGGTTTTGCATTTTCTGCACATTTTGAGCTCAGCATCTCCTTCAGCCAGCAAAGCAGAGCTCTGATGAGACCCAGGAGTGATGCTCTGACTCCTCCAAAGAACGTATATCCTCCCCTAATCTTTACACTTGAATAGCAAACAGAGGTATCAAACTGACACGGAAAAATATTTGTACCAAAATCCCTGAGAAATCTGACCCCTGTGGGCTTGGACAGTGATTTCTCCGACAATTTTTAGCCCAGAAAAAGGAGAACAAACAGGCCAGGCTCTCTGGAGAGAGGCACCAGCCACAGATTTTTCTATTTCGAGTTAAACCAAACTGCAAAGTCAAGAGGAAAACCAAAAAAATGAACAGAGAGCAAAGAAAGCAATGCCCAAACCACAGGAAAAGGGACTGAGGCTTTTACCAGCAGCTCTGGAGTGGTTGGAGAAGTTTGAAACTCCCAATGGGCAGCACCAAAACTGAACTGGGAGTTTTTCATTTTTTTCCTATCATAATGTTTAGCTCAAAAGTGTAAATTCTGAACCTTGGTGCCTGGTGTAATCTGTGAGATGCAAGTTTATCTAAAAAAGTTATTTTTTTCTCCCCACTGCTGACACACAGAGACTAAATCCCACCTAGGAAATAATCCCAGTATTAAATCAAAGCTCAGATTAAGCTCAGATTAAACAAATTAATATCACTTAATAAAGTTATAAACCCCAGCACTGCCCCTGTGCACCCCACTGGTGTGGGGCAGAGCAGAGAACTGASCCTGAACCTCTCTCCTCACCCCCAAAATTCCCATTTTTTCCCCATTTTCTCGTGTTTGTCTGCAGTTCTACCCCACAAAATCCCAGCACCCAGCGGTCTCATTAAGGGGCAGGAGTTGGATCCTGCACCTGCAGCTCAACTCCTGCACCTTTGTAATTGTTCAGTGCAGCAGAAGCAATAAAAGCTAACGAGGGGAAAGGAAGAAAGGGCCTGGAGTTGGCAGTTTAGAGGATGAAAAGCAGGACTCCATCAGCTGCTGTTCTCCGTTTTTTTTAACCCTCTCCAAGAAAAAAATAAAAAATCAACTTAATTCTGTAGCAGCCACGGGTTAATTGCAGACAAATGGATGGYGCTCGCACAGGAACCGGAGTTGGAGATTAATTCAATTTAAAGACATCTGGCTGAGCAAAGCAGAGCTGCTCCTGTTGGGTTTTTCTGTGGGTGAGGGGGGCACAGAGGGCTCAGCATCCCAGGAATCCCTGGAACCTGCACAGCAGCAGCTGCTGAGCACCTGGAGCACGGAATTCCTTCCCCTTTTCCCTCCAAGCAGCAATTTCAGCCCCGGTTTTTAGTCTCAGGCTCATCTCTGTCCCCTCCCGGGCTGGAGGCTGAAATGCTGCCAAGGATTCTCCTCCAGCACAAACCACGATTTTCCATCTCTCCTGCTCCAGGTGAGTCCCATGGCAGCACCGAGAGGCTCCTTCCACTCTGAAATTCTCCATTCCAGCACAGACAACACAAAAATCACGTTACAGCAGGAGGTGTTGATGGGTTTTGTTGGGAAAAGCCTTCCTTCCCTGCGGAAAATGGAAAAACTTCTCTAGAAAAGGAAGTTGGGGATGTTTGATCTCATTTAGTTCCTGGATGGGGAGGGGATCCCATCCCAGGGCTGGAAATTCCTTCCACAGTCTTGGATCTTCCTTTCTCCCAACTCCCTCCCAAGAAACAATAAAATAATAAATAAAAAATAAAAAAAATAAAATAAAAAATATATAATAAAATATTAAAATAAACTAAAATAAAATAATAAAATAAATTAAAATAAAATAATAAAATAAAATAAAATAATAAAATAAAATAAAATAAAATAAAAAATAAAACAATAAAATAAAGCAATAAAATAAAATAAAAAATAATAATAAAAATTAATAATAATAAAAAATAGAAGAATATGCAGACAAAATGCAGCCATTACAAGATTCCAAGATGGAACAACAGTTTGTGCAAACTCCCCTAACGGAGCTGTCACAGCTGCTCTGAGCAAACGCTTTTCATCTTTAAAGGTGGTGTTGGAAGCGTTCCTCACATCCCTTCCTGTCCCAAATCTCCTGGAGATGTTGCTGTGCCGTGGAGCAGGGAGAGCAGCTTGTTTTGATTGGAGTTTAAATATTTAGACATCATTTGCATCTCATTAGCATGCTCATCGTCACGGCGGCTTTGTTGAAATGTCACAGCCGAGGCGGCGCTGGTGACACCAAACTCAGCTCGAGGTGTTTGCACCTGGTGTGACCAAAATCGGGAAGAAAAAGAGCAATTCCCTGGAAAACCTTCAAAAGGATGAGAGTGAGACTCAAACATCCTAAATTTACATCAAAAAAACCCAAAAAACCAAAAAAAACCACTCCGCAAAACAAGCAAAAAAACACAAATAAAAAGCAACCAACAAAACGGAAACTAATTAAAATTAATCAGAGGGGACACGTCCACAGAAATCAAACCTGGCCCACCTTGACACGTTCTCCCATTGGGAATTTCCTGACCTCTTTTCTGGTTGGGGATTTTTCTTGCTCCACTCACATTCCCTTTTAACAGACGCTGTTCTTGTTTCTGAGCATTTCCCTCAGCTCCTGGATGGACAAAAATGTGGGGTTTGGGATGAGCAGATTTGTGGGGAAGCCAAAATCTCTGCTCTGGGGCACAGCAAAGGGGGAGGCGGCTTTTGTGCGGGGAGCTGTGTTTTTCTGAATCCTGTTCTTTTTTAAAGCACCCATCTTCCTTCAGGTGAATTTGAATGGGACATTAAAAAAAAAAAAATTAAAAAAATTAAAAGAATAAATAAAGAAAAAGGAGTCGGTGCTCAGCAGCCAGTGGGCTGGAATTGCATTAATGAATAAATTGGGGGGGACAGATCAGCCCAGCTCTGTTCAAGGCTTTTCCCAGCACATTTTGTTATCCCAAAGGAGGATCTGCCCATTTGGGATGTCACTGTGCCTTCCCTGAGATCTCAGGAGAGGGACGTTGGCACCTGGATGGAGGGCAGCAAGTGTGGTGGAAAGGTGAGAAAATGGATTCCTGCCTCAGGATAATTTATGGGCAGAATGCACAAAATCACGCGGGGTTTTTGGCCTTCAATCTGCCTCTTTGGGGACCAAACCAGCAGTGTCATTGTGCGCTCTGGCCGTGGATCATTTCTCCTTTCCAGACCCTTTTTCCACACTGGCACGCTGCTCTCACACCCGTCCCATCCTCCCTACTCAAAGCCACCACATTTTACCCCACATTTACTCTCTTTCCAGCCCTCTGATAAAACCCCAAGGAGTTTTTTATTGGAAAAATAAACCAATTTTTCTTTTTTTTTGAGCAGAAAGCCGTTTCCTCACCTTTTTTTTTTGTGTTGAAGTAATGAACTCCCAGCGCTCAGAGTAACCCCCAGAGCCATTTTCTGTGTAGCCACTGCTGCAATATAAATAACCATCCCAGGAAGAAAAATGTGGGGTGGTTTGAACTCAGCACACCATTTAGCCTGTCTGGAAAAAAAACCCACAGACTTCTGGAAGAAACGCGACGATAACTGGACTTTAAAGTTGTTAAAAGTAACAAAAACCAACGCTGCTGTTTAATTTAGGGCTGGTGTGACCTGGCAATTAGTCATAGGCYGGGCTGCAGCTCAATTAAGACAAACAGCTCCGTGTAATGGGATCGGTAATGGGAGCAACAGGAGCAACCTGAGTTATGGCCTCAATTTTCTCCGTGCCTGATGGGTTTGAAATAAGTTCAAAGAAGGTCAAGTGGYTGGGTTTCCATTTGCTGATCTCACACAAAGTTTTGCTGTGGAGCCCTCCAGACCTGGCTTTGCCTCCCAGGCTGGGCCTGGGCTCTGAGTGGAGTCTAGGCCAGAATTTGAGCCAGGGTTTGACCTGCAAATGCTTTAAGCACAGCCCAAAAATGTCACTGCTTGTCCTCTCTGTGAGTTCTCCTCTTCCTCTTCCTCTTCCCCTTCCTCTTCCTCTTCCCCTTCCCCTTCCCCTTCCCCTTCCTCTTCCCATTCCCCTTCCCCTTCCTCTTCCCCTTCCTCTTCCTCTTCCTCTTCC
>NW_026624149.1:44927-54500 GCF_030028575.1 Malurus melanocephalus
CCCTGAGAGTCTGAAACTCTGCCCTAAAACCACAAAATTGGTTCTGAAGGCACCTCAGGGCACCCAGGAATGGGAGGGAGGTTTGGGATCCACTTGGATCTGAGGCCTCGAAGGGTGGAAGAGATGGAGCTGCCGCAATTCCTGTGAGCGCTGACTTTTGGGTCTCTGAGATTGGGGTTATTTTTGGCTCAGTGGAGCACTTGGGACATCAGCCATGGCACAGAAATGAGCCCAGGCCATTCCTGGCTGGAGAACACTCCCAGTTCACCCAGTTCCACCCAGTTCCACCCAGTTCCACCCAGTTCCACCCAGTTCCACCCAGTTCCACCCAGTTCCAGCAGTTCCAGCAGGACCCAGCCATGGTGCCATGCGATCGGTGCCACCCCAGTGCTCTGTCCCCTCCAGCATTTCCCTTTTTCCTTCCCCACCCCGGCAGCTCCCGCAGGGTTTGTGCAGGGCAGCAGTGCCGCCCCAGCCCCGAGCCCCCCGCCCCATTTYGGGGCCAAACCCCTCTGCTTTGCCCCGATCTGCGACAGGGACTCTCTGTGACCGCAGGGGTGAGGGGAGGAGCGGGTGGGCATTGGCAGGGCAGTAAAATTGGGGGATTTGGTGATTTTAGTGCCTTGGAGTCACACAGGGGGTTTGGGGCAGCGTCACAAGGCAGAGGGGMCCTCACCCCACCCAGCAGCAGGGTTGTACCCTAAACTTGGGAATTCACACCCAAAACTGGGCATGCACACCCAAACCTGGGAATTTATACCCAAATCTGGGAATTTGCACCCCAAACCCTGGAATTCAAACTCAAACCCGGGCATGTGCACCCTAAACGCGGGAATTCACACCCAAATCTGGGCCTGCACACCCAAATCTAGGAATTTGCACCCAAAACCTGGGCATTCACACCCCAAACTCAGGAATTCGTACCCAAAACCCGGGAATTCGCACCCAAAACCTGGAATTTCGCACCCAAACCTTGCTGAGCAGCAGATCCTCTCCCGAGGACAGAGCCAACCCTTCCCAAACCCTTCCCATCCCAAACCTTTCCATTCCCAAACCCTTCCCATCCTCTGTGCCCGTTTCTGTCCCCAAACTGTCCCTGTGTCCCCTCCGCCGCGGGATGTTCTGTCCCTGGAATGTTCTGGAATTCACACCAGCCCTCGGGCTGGGCTTTTCTTCACCACCAAAATCGTGAGCAGCGAATTGAGGCCTGGTTTTGGAGTCTCCCGGCCCATCCAGCCTGGAATATTCCTTCTGCTGACCGGGAAAACCCCTGGGTTTGTGCAGGGGAAGAATTCCTACCCTGGCATGGCTGGAGGAGCACAAAATAACCAAATTTTTCYTTCTCTAAATGAATTTAAAGGCCCAAGCATTGGGCACAGCCCCAGAGGGATATCACCCATGACATCTCAGCAGCAAAAGCRATTTTTTACTGTCCTGAAGTGTCAAATCTTTTTACTTTTTTTTTCCCATCACTGAGTTTCGGAAGCAACCAGAGGCCCAAGGCATTTGAAACATGAGATTATTATTTTCTAAAGCAAGAGGAAATAAAGAGAAACAGCAGCTTTTTCACTGAGTGGAGTCTCTCAGAAATGCTTGTTCCCGTTGAAATAAAGTAAAAAATACTGATGTTCCCCTAAAACCTGAGGGTTTAAAGTCTTCCAAACGTGAATTATTATCAACAGCTTTTTTTAACGTATTTTTTCCCATCCTTGCTAATTCCATTATAAATTCAGAATTCAGAAAATTTGAGAATTGCCAGCMTTATCTGGACCCCATCCACATCTCCAGGGTCCCAAAAAAATCCAAAATATGAAATATCAAATATCAGGAATGGTTGAACCCATTATTTYTCCCACCGTCCTTTTCCAACGGTTAAAGTGCTCGACATAATTAGCTGCTAATTGTCAGCAGCTGTAGCCATTATCAGTTTAACTCCTAATTAATTGTTACAATTATTGTTGCCTTGCTTACCCCGTCTTAAGAAGTGTTTGTTGGAGAGGCAAATGTTACGTGGTAATTAACTCGCTGCCGAATTTTCAGCGTTTAATTAAATATTCTGAACCTGTTGCCATCTTCCCCCTGAAACAATTAGCGAGTCAGGGGTCAATTAAGAGTGTTTTAACCTGGTCTCCTGGCAGGGAATTTGTTGTGGAAGGAGGGGATCTAAAATTGCTTCACATCCGCAAAAAAAAATTGTGGGAAACCAAAGTGCTCGAAGCACATCCTTTGGGGGAGTTGGTTGGTTGGTTTTTAACATTTTCATGCCCAAATTTTCTCGTTCTGGTGAGGAAAAATACACATTTAAGCTGTAGTAGGGAAGGAAAATGCACCTCTCAGTTGGGTTGTGCAGAGCAGGGTAAGGAGGGAGATCYCCCTGCAGCAGCCAAGATCATTCTGGGAGAATCTGAGTTGTCAAAAAAAAAAAAAAAAATTGGATGAGCACATGTAGAATTTTGGGGGCACCATGGAACACACGGAGCTCTTCCTTTTTATGGCCTTCCTGCCCCATTTGGACTCTTATTCACCTTATTCTTGACGCTTTCACTCATCTCTCCCCACCCCATCGATGACTTTTCCTCTCTAATTGTTTTTATTTCAATCATTGATTTTCTCTCTCTAAATGTTTTTATTTTAATCAGTGATTTTCTCTCTCTAAATGTTTTTATTTTAATCAGTGACTTTCCCTGTCTAAATGTTTTTATTTTAATCAGTGTTTTTCTCTCTCTAAGTGTTTTTATTTTAACCGAGGGTCGGTTCTGCGCTGCCTCACCCTCCTACCCCCGGCCCAGCTGAGTTTTTCTCCATTCACCCCCGGCTGCTAAAAAAAATCTCCCCAAAMCCTCATTTATTTGCTGCCACAGCCCGGGCCTCCATCCACGCGTGTGATCTGCACCAAACCACCAAAATCTGATTTTGGAGCTGGGTTTAAACTGCACAAATTCCTTCATTTTGGCAGCATCGCTTGGCCCCGCGATGGAACCCTCAAATCCACGTTCTCCACCGGSTGCTGTGCCAGAGAAAGCTTTCATTTCGCATTCCCCGTTTCCAGACGTTCCCTTGGTGCCCCCTCGCTTCYGATCGAGCAGGATTTCACCTCCCCAAGCCCATCCCTCCCCCGGGGCCGCTCTTCCCGGCTCGGTGATGAATTTTAATCGCTGAGCATCTCTCCGCGTTCAGCCTTTGCCGGCTTTGGGCTCGTTGCTAAGGAACTGGGACCGGCAACTCCTGGATCGCATCTGCTGCGGGGCCCGAGCACCATTCGCCTCTTAATTATTTACAGGCTAATTAAGAAAGGGAAGGGAGGCGGGAAAATCAGTGTTTTTTTCTGTCTCCTCCCAGTTTGGTTCCACATCCCGCAGGGTTTGGTCCCCAGGGCCCGGCAGGTTTTTGTCGCAGCCCCCGGAGCAGGGAAGGGACAGCAGAGCCCGGCTGAGCCGCACCTTGCAGAGCACCTCGGTCATTTAATTATCCAAAAATTGTCAGCGACGCTGAAATTGTCTTTGCACTGCTCGTTTYGGGTGTAAACAAGCCGAGCTCAGCTCGTCCCCGGGCAGGGATTGTCCCTGCTGCTCCTCCTGTCCCCATCCCGGCCTTGCTGGATCCTCTGAGGATCCTTTTGAAGGGATCAGCCTGGAAATGTTCCCTGTCAGCCCAGCTGCCCCTTTCCCCTCTGGTTTTGCCCCAATATCTGGCCCAAATYGGCAGATTTTGTGTGTTCGGTTCTCGCTGGCGTCGAACGAGGGATGGAGATAATTTATTCCTCGTTCTTTTTAAATCTGCCACGGAATAAATCTGATTCAATGCTCCCCGAGCGCCACCCCGTCAGAATCCAGATGGTTTTTGGGACATCACAGTGATCCATGAGTCCCATGGCTGCCCTCTTTCCTCAGAGCGCAGGACTCTCACCTGTCCTGCTGCAAATCCGCTGCTCCAGAAAAGCCAGACACAAAATCATGGAATGGTTTGGGATGGAGGGACCTTAAAACCCCTCTTGTCCCACTCCCTGCCCCATCCAGGGGCAATTCCCTCTATCCCAGGCTGCTCCAGGGATCCAGGAGCAACCACAATCCTCTGGGAATTCCATCCCAACCCTCCCAGGGAAGGATTTCACCCCAAAATCCCATCTGAAGCTGTTCCTTGCGCACGTCAGTACAAACACCTTTTACCGCGGGGATAATTGCCGTTACTCATCGCCCTCCCGAGCCGTTCCCAGCAATATTTATCCCTTTACAGCGGTTGTTYTGCACCTCCTCGCTCAGAGCTGCTGTTCCAGGGACCCCCCTGCTTTGGAAACGGCGAGATTGATTACAGTGATTACTTTAATAGTCGGAAAAAGGAGTTTTACAGCGAGCAGAGAGTCGGCACTGCGGGCTGGCTTGCCCTGCTTTCACTCACAGGCATTAAAYCGAGCGTTCGTGGGGGGATTGAGCTCCCAGAGCTGGGTTAAGGAGCTCCTGTGCTCCCTAAAGGGTCCAGATTTACCTGTGGCCATCACTCGCCTGCAGGGGACAAGGAGAACAGGGCATTGGATGGGCTTTAAGGTCCTCAAACCATTCTGTGACTCTRTGAACAGYTAMRATCCTAAAGCTGCAGATCCCCGCCCTGCATTTTGTAGGAATCCCCATTTTTGGGCMGTTTGTGTTCGGGCTCATCCCATTTCTGGTGTTTTGCCCTTCCCGAGGGCTCTGCTGCAGCGCTCCCTTTCCCTCTCATCAATAACTCAGGAGCTGCTCAGCCTTTCCCTCCCAGCTCAGCCTTTTCAGGGAGAGTTTTCCCGGTGATTCCTCTCAGAGCCATCACAGGACACTCAGGCAAATCAACAACACCACCGAGAGGGGAACTCACCACCCTGAAATTAAATTCTCCTGCAAACCGAGCGGCTGCCCCCAAATCCCCAGGCCAGGGGATGAGACTGCATGAAAAAAACCATCTTTAAATGGCTCTGCAGACAGCGCGGAGTCGCTGAAATGTCACTGCTGCCTTCCCTAAACACCTCCGAGGGAGAGCTGGCCCCGCTGTACACTGAATTATCTGTGTGCACACTCATTATCAGCGCCTGCAAAGCTGGCACTGCGCAGGGACTGCAGAGCTCCTCGCACTCATTTCCCTCTCTGCTCACATCAGCTCTCCCTCGCTGGCCTAGGAGGATTTTTCCTTGGGACAGATCCAAAGAAAAGCACCACATTCCCCTCTGGAGGACAAGGTGAATCCTCCTGGAGCTCCGTGAGCAGTGCCAACCCCAGTCCAGGTTTATTTTGTGGTAAAACACAAATCCTCACTACCAACAGCCTCTCCCTTCTTGCCTTTTGGGACTCGCTGGAGTGTTTTCACCACCCTCATGCTTTTATTTCCCAATTCCATATTGGAGGTGGTGAAAATAACTCACTTTTCTGGGTTTTTTTAGGTTTTGCTTTGTGGCTGACTGCTTTCCACGGTTAAAAACTGAGGCTCATTACACCAACTGCACTTCCCTGGACCCTTTCCAGGGTGCAGGGATGGAAAGGAACAGTTTGCAGAACAAAAAAATACCAACCAAACTTTCATTCCCATTGTACTTCCTCTGATTTTTTTTTCCTTTAATCATCTAGATTATAGTAAGTCCAGGATTTAGCAGGAAACCAAGTGCCAGGAATGAGAAAAGGGGAAATGGGAAAAGGGAAATGGGAAAAGGGGAAATGGGAAATGGGAAAGGGGAAATGGGAAATGGGAAAGGGGAAAGGGGAAAAGGGGAAATGGGAAATGGGAAAGGGGAAAGGGGAAATGGGAAATGGGAAATGGGAAAGGGGAAAGGGGAAATGGGAAAGGGGAAATGGGAAAGGGGGAAATGGGAAAGGGGGAAATGGGAAAAGGGGAAATGGGAAAAGGGGAAATGGGAAAGGGAGAAATGGGAAAATGGGAAATGGGAAATGGGAAATATTAGCAATCCTTGCACTTTTGGGAAGGCAACACGTAACCGTGGATTCAGTCCTGGCAAGCAGTGCCAGGTGCTCGGTGCCATGAACATCTCAGTTCTTGATGAATTGATTCCATCAGAGGTGCCAGAGGATTTAATCAGGGGGTCAAAGCGGTCTAGGGAAAGCAGGGAATTCTGTAAATAAAGCAGCTGGCCCGTGGCAATTCACCCCTTTGATTTTCCAGCTCTGGCCTCTTCAGTGCAAGCGCCACCCTCAAGCTTCAAGCCACCAAGGCCCMAGAAATCACCCCAAATCGGGATTTCCAGCGCCCGGAGGTTTCCCCCTCTCTGCTGCAGCCCCCTCCCTGCTCTCCATCACCTCCCCATCCTTTTCCAGCCGYTCATCCCGCATTTCCCGGCGTTAATTCCCGCAGCGCTCTCCGCTATCAGCGCCGCTCCCKCTCCGCTGTGGCCGCGATGTCGCACGTTCACATTGTGTCCCTGTCACTGATAACACCGCGGGCTCTGTCGCTCTTTCTGTCGCCGCCTTTCCCCTCCGGCTCCTGTTTTTATCCCCGCGGAGTTTCCTTTCTTCTCCCCATTGTGCGCACACAAAGGCGCCTCTCTGCTCTCGCCGATTCCCTCGTGYTGTGATTGCCGCGGTATCTCCGAGGAAAAGGGAAATTCGCTCTGATTTGATCGCCTTATTTTGCTCCTCGAGCGAGATAAACGCTGCCAYGAATCCGTCTGTGCTGGGCGCTGTGTCTGGGAGCGAATAAAACCCCTCGCAGAGCAGCACCTCCGATTATAAATTCCTGTAACMCTTCAGGGAATTATTTCAGAGAGTCCTCGGCCTTGGAGATCTTCTCCAGAGCAGCTGGAAGTGGGCAGGAAATGCAAACATTCCCTCCCAGATGAAATTCCGCCGTTCCAGGGGAATTTTTCCTGATGTTTTTCCAATAATGTGATTTTCCAGCACCGCTCCTGGGTCACGAAATGAAGCGACGGCATCACCTCTGTTGCCTTTCCCCGATTTTTCCCTGATTTTTCCCCATTTTTCCCCGATTTTTCCCGATTTTTCCCCTTTTGCCTTTGCAGAGGATTACCGGGTGTTTCCCAGCCGCAGTAAACTCCGCAATAATGATATTTTTGCTGCAGGAATTGCATTCCAAGCGGATCAGAGTCGTTAGAACTGCTGTTATTACCCCACCAGCACTAAACTCAGCCTGGGGACAGTTTAGCACGGAAAATCAGACTAAAACTGCCCTGTTTTGTGGGGTTTGGAGTTTCAGGCTCTTCCTTTCCCTCTCGGTTTTCTTCTTTTGTTCACAAGGACAAGGAAAGGATCTCTCAGTTGGGATCAACAGCAGAGTCTCATCCAGCTGGAGGGAAAATGTGAGGAAAAAAACACAGAATTTCAGCCCAAACCAACAATTCCTGGACTGAAAAGCTGAGAAAGAGCCTCAAATTAGGACAAATCCCACCCAGGGCCCAGCACCCCCTTTATTCCCTGATTTTGTCCTTGTGGTGGGAAGATGAAGGGAATTTTGATCACACCTTGATGGGTTTTCCTGTCCGAGGTCTCTCCACACCCAAATCAGTTCGAGGTGGACTAAAAGGATGGTTCAGGGGATATTTTGGGATTCTGGGAAGAGAGGCTGTTCCCTCCTGCCTCCCCCAGATCCCACTCAGCAGCACAGATAAAACACCCCCGAATTTTACAAGCAGCAAAAAGTATTTTATTGGCACAGACTTTTTTTTTCGCTAAGCTGCCATAAAAGCTATCAAACTATATAAATAAACCTGGGGAATTATCTCCTCCCTCAGCCAGGACCCTCGCTGAGCCCTGAATGCATTCATTTGAAATGGGTTATAAATTTCTGATAAAGGATATTTCGGCTCCAAATTGCAGATTTAACGACGCTTTCGCTGCTCTGCTCCTCCACCTCTGCAGGGCGAGCCCGGGGCTCTCAGGGGGGGTTAAATCCGTGGAATTTGGGGTTGGGATGTGCTCTGTCCCCTCTCTGCATCCCAGGAAGGTGCTGGGGGTGCTCTGAGGAAACCCACGGGAATATGGAACTGCCCAAATTTGAATTTATGGGGACCAAAACTAACCTAGGCTGAGTTTTACAAGGTTGGGCTTGGCTGTGGATGTGTCCTGGGTCCTCAGGGGACACCAAAGCCAGGACTGGGCTGCTGCTGTGCCCGGTTTCGCTTCCCACTTGCGCTTTTCCCGCTTAATTTAAACTCAAATTCAGGATTTCACTTCCCAACTGCGCTTTTCCCGCTTAATTTAAACTCAAATTCGAGATTTCACCTCCCAACTGCGCTTTTCCCACTTAATTTAAACGCAAATTCGGGATTTCACCTCCCAATTGCGCTTTCCCCGCTTAATTTAAACGCAAATTGGGGACTGGAACATCGTGGGGAGAAGGGAGGGAGATCCAGGCAGAAAAGCGATCTTTGCTGGTGCCTGGAGTGAATAAATACAGGGATTTTAGGCAAGGAGAAGCCAGGAAAACTGCCAAAGCAAGGCGAGAATCAGGGAGGCGCCGGACTGATGGGATCACTCCCCTCCCGGCTCCTCATCCGCCCCTTCCCCCTTTTTGTAGCAAAAATTCCAGAAAAAAATAACCCAAAAATAAGGTAAGAGAGCGAACAACCTGTGCCTGAATTCCCCGCTCCGCTGAGGGGAAGATTTGGGAATTTTGGGAACAGAACGGAGCCCTTTGCCACCGGAGGTGTTGGGTGACACCGCGCCTTTGTCACCAGCGATGTTCTGCTGAGCTGGGGCTGCTTTCCTTTGATCCAAGCGCTGTTAAACGCGCTCATTTCCCCCCGARAGCCCTTCCAGAAGAAAGGCAGATGCTAATGAGCGTTGTTGGTTCCAAYCGGTGTTTTCTGCTTTGGTCCAAAGGAGTCCTTTTATCTGCGGCGCTCTCAGATGTGCCGGAACGCTTTRCAGGAGAGGGAGTTTGGCGAGCGGCTCCTCACGGTGGGCAAATTAAAACCCAATCCACGCACTGGAGACAAACCTGGCAGGGATCTGCTCCTTTCCCTGCAGGATCTGCCGGCCCGAGCTGCCTCTGCCATACAAAGTACGGCAGAGAGCGAATCTCCCCAATTCCAGCAGCAGGGCAGGGATTTTAAACCATTTTTTACCTTTAGAAAGGCTGGATCCAAACCACATCGAGTCCTAAATCCCACCGGCCTCAAGGCTGTGCTGCCAAGTTGTTTTTCGTGTGGTATTTGGGATCTTTAGGGTTTTGATGTGGGTGCAGACACCCCCAGCTGATTTTTACTTTGATATTTCCCCACCATCTCCTTAGATCTCTCCCTGCTCAGCTGCTCTGGCACSTTCCAGCTCCTTYCCMGGGGGAATTTTCACCTGGAAACRGCTCCTGTGTTTGAAGGAAGCAGGRAAYTCRCAGAGGGAGGGTGGGTGATCCTCCCTGCAGCCCTGGGACCAATGGACCTGGTCTTTCACCAGAGCCCTGCGAACGAATTCAGGGGAACAGACTTCATGGAAAGGACTTCAAATTCTCACATTTCAGAGCCCGAATCCTCTTCTGGTTCTTCCTGAGCACCCCAGACTGGGAGCAACCATTCCTTGAGGAAAGGGCTTCAAATTCTCCCATTTCAGAGTCCAAATTCCCCTCTGGATCACACTGAGCACGCCA
>NW_026624149.1:55640-58435 GCF_030028575.1 Malurus melanocephalus
AAAAAAAAAAAAACCCACCCTGAAAATTATATTTGTCAAACATCAGAAAGCAATTTAAATTGTTGTCATCACAAATGTGTTTAAAAAAAAAATGAAATCAAATAGTCAGGCACTGTTTATTCAGCACAAACCCCGAATTAACTGGGAGTTGTGGTGGGGCACAAACACACAGGGGAGGACCTGGCAATGAAGGAGGACCCACAAATGTCTCCTCAACTTGAAATTCCAAACAAAAAAGAGGAAAAAAAGAGCGTCAGAGCTGAAATCAGTGCTCAGCTCCCCACTCACAGAAATCACCCCATAATGCAAACTCCAGGCGCAGCTCGCCCCTGCTGGAATCGCTTTTGCTGTTGTTGTGGGAATTATTTTGAGACTGGAATATTTGCTGTGGCTGGTTTTTTTTGAGGATATCACACCCCAGAACCATCGGGTCCCCTCGGTCCGTGGGATTGCACCGTTCCTCACCCCAAATCAGGTCCCTGCCTGGGATTTTCCAGGGATGCAGAGGCGAAGGGGACTCACACCAGCCCCCGAGAGGGGCGGGGGTCGTGCCCGGGATGCAGAAGGGGCACGGGATGCTGCTGAAGGACCGAGGCGTTTCTCGGGGTGCAGAGGAGGGCACGGGATGCTGCTGAGGGAGTTTCTCGGGATGCAGATGGGGCACGGGATGCTGCTGAGGGACCGAAGCTTTCTCGGGATGCAGAAGGGGCACGGGATGCTGCTGAGGGATTGAGGCGCTGCTCGGCATCCCCGCAATGCCCGGGCTGGGATCGGGATGTGCCGGAGCCTCTGATGGGGCTGGAGCGGTCAGTGCTGTCAGGGAGTGACCAGGGCCGCTCCTGGCCTGGCTCTGCCCACCATCTGTGGCTCCAGAGCCCAGGGAACAGCCCAGGGAACACCTCCCGTGCCCCTATCGGGGCTCCCGCAGCCGCCGGGGCTGTTCCCTCCCCGCTCCCGCTCGTCCCCGTCCCCGAATCCGGCTTTGCATTCTCGGGGTGCAACTCCTGCTCCCCTCCCGCCGCGGCTTTGAGAGCAAAGCAGAGCCAAATCCACAGTCTGCTCTGAGCCCAGCCAGCGAACCCGAGCGCTCAAAGCAGCCCTGTCCCCCCTGCTCCCAGTTTCTGGCAGATTTTGGGATCCCCGTGCTCGTTCCAGCCCTSTCCCGGATCTCTCCAGATGGACAGACAGCCGCTCCCCCTGCTCAGGAACAATCCAGATTACTCTCCCTTCTGGCTTTAGTGCTTAATCCCAAACATTTCTCATATTTACTCCGAGCCTYCTACTCCCGTGCGTGCTCCTTCTTCCCCAAAGCCGCTTTTTCTTCTCSATCTCTTGAATTATCTCCTCTGCAGCTGCTCCCTCGTGCTTTGCTGCCCTGTGGGTTCCTGCAGGGAGAGCAGCAGGGAGCGGGGAGGGTCATTCTGACCCCTCGGGAACGCTCCGTGCCTGGAGAAACCGCATTTCAAAGAGATGCAGAGGAGACTCCGCTGTTGAGGGGACAGAAAGGAGCGGTCCTGGAAAAGCCACCACCCGCTGGTGCTGCCAGCTCCTCGACACCTCATTCTGACCTCATTCCCACCCCCATTTCCCCCTTTTYCCTTGCTTTTGGGGCAGAAGCAGYGAGGAGCYGGTGCTGCTCAGAGCAGGGAGTGTTTATTGGTGACGGCTCCCATCGCTCTGACCCTGCAGACACCATTCCCTTCCCTTCTCCAGGAAAATCACCGAGCAAATCCTCTGKTTTTGCTTTCAGGGCAGCACAGCTCCATACAACCACTGCCTGCATGGGTCCCCTGCAGTTTTATTGCTGTTCTGACCGGGATTTCTTAACCCAAAGACTGAAAATCAGCAAAACCCAGTTCTTTTTGGGGCGAATGGAGGCAGAAATAACCCCCACGGGACACCGGCACAAATTCGGGCAGCTGAGCCCATCCTCAGGGCAGTGTGGAGGAGCCCCCAGGATCCCAATTCCCGTTTTTCTGTCCCAGAAAAGGGCTGTACGCYGCGCGTTGCCATGGTTACAGCACGGTGTCGCGTAGCAACGCGCTAAGCCGAGCATCACCCAGGCGGTTTTGCCTCTTCTRAATTCCTTCCCCTCGCGTATTCAGCCAAGTGAGAGGGGTTGATCCCCGGCTGAGCCTGGAGCCGGCCCGGGACTGACCCGGGTGGGACAGCCCGAGAGAACGGGGACGGGAATTCCACKTCAAAACCATCCCTCACATCCCATTTCCCAGAAAATCCCATTAAACCAGCTGGAAAGGTGGAATTAATGGGTGTGTGATTCCCAGAGTGCAGAATTTCCCCCAAAAACTCTGTTTTAGCATCACAAACCTGATGGAGCAACGACTGAGCTTCATCATTCCCGTGTCCCCACCATAATATTTAGAGCTGAGCCTTTCCCTTGGCTGGGGAGCCTTTGCAACGCTAAATTCCTCTTTTCTTGAGGGAATTCAGTCGCTTCTGGCACCCAGAACAGGCAGAACCACCCCAAATTTCGAGCTGAATCTGAGACAGCAATGTTTGCATATTTTGTTGACAGATCATTTTCCAGATTTAACAGAAAAAAAAACAAACAAGCAAACAAAAAAAAAAATCCACAAGAAGAAAAACAAATTGCTATAATCCAGCCAACAGGTGGCAAGGGAACAGCTTGCCTTAAATTCTTATTTGTAACTAAGGAAATCTCCCGGGATTAGCGTTGTTGTTGCCACTATGAGGAGTTTATCTGTGATTTTCCATCCCGACGGGGGCTGAGCCGCCTTAAACCCGAACCGCAGCGATTGTTTAGCGCTCCCCGC
>NW_026624149.1:59089-62111 GCF_030028575.1 Malurus melanocephalus
CAGATTGCACAAGAAAAGGGCACAAAAAGAGCAAAAACCGGGCTGSTTTTCCCTGGGGGCTGCGCCTGAACTCCAGCACACTCAGCCTCTAAATCCCATTAGCGGGGGAATGTTCAGAGTTCATTTTTGAGGTTGTTAGAGCAGGGGAGGACATGGGCAGCCTGAAAAAATCCTACCAGCGGCAGAGGGAGCGTTCCCTTGGGAAAAGAGAGCTGCCACATCCCCTTCCCGAGCAGGAGGGGCCGGGCAAGGACAGACGGGTGGGAGGAGAAATCACGGATCACCCCTGGGTGCCCAGACCCTGCTCGGGGAGCGCCCCTCTCTCCCCAGGCGCTCTGACCTCCTCTTTGGCTAAAATCTCCGCTCCGAGGTGAGTTTTGGGCTCAGATGCGCCCACACGGTGCCACTCGGGCACCTCCAAGGACATCGCACACCCGTGGGGAGCCCTGGAGCGCCCTGAGCCGCTCCCCGCGCCCCGGTGAACCCGGCTCTGCCTCATCCCGGCTCTTCTCCTCCTCCAGCTGCCCGAAATTTGCCCGAAATTCCGAGCTCCATCCTTCCCGGTGCCCGGGCCGGGCGGGGGAGGCTGCGCAGCGATGCGRGCGCGCTCCCGTGATGCGCGTTCCCAGGGATTCCCTTTCCATCCCTGGCTTCTCTCGCTTTTTTCAGCCTCTCTCCCTCCTCCCTCCCTGGGGGTGAATTAAACCCAGCTCCTCTCAGCCCTCCCACCCCGCGGACAGGGCTGAAATTAAGCTGAGCTGTGATCAGGATCGCAGGGGTCTGCTCTGCCTCTCCCAGCTCCAGATTTGGGGGTGCAGCCGGGGCCAGGGGCAGCCAGAGCCCCCTCCCCGCTCCCCTGGCAGGAGCTCTGAGGTTGTTCCGRGCCAAGGAGTGATAAAAACTCCGTTTCCTGCAAGTTTTACTCTCCTGGAAAGCAGAAACTCGGCTCGGAGCTGCTCCAACGAGGTGCTGGRGCTGCCTCCGCTCCTGAGCGGGTGAATTAACGCAGCACGAGCCTAAAGCATCCATCAAGCATTGGGATGGAGCACTGACATCCCATAAACCATGGGAGAGCAGCAATAAACCCACCCCGGGGCTGTCGTTCCTCTCTCCCTCCCACCTGGGGGCTGCACGGAGGGCGAGGGCTGAAACGCTGATTGTAAACTCTCATCTTTTCCTGTTAAATAGCATTTGTTCAATAACATTTGTCCGATAACATTTGTTAAATAACATTTATTAAATAACATTTGTTGCATGGCATTTTTTACATAGCACTTGTTAAATAGAATTTGTTACATGGCATTTTTTACATAGCATTTGTTCAATAGCATTTCCTAACCAAGGGCCTTTGCAATTCTTCAGCCTTACTCCCATTTTTCACCACCTGCAATGCAGGATGAGATTCCAAACAATCCCAGGAGCTTCTGGATAAAACAGGATTGGCTTCTTCAGGCTTTYAAACAGAAACTTTCCTATCAGCACCTCCAACTTTAGACAGGGAGATCTAATGCAGCTCCCAGGAAAGGCCCTGTTTTGTGCCAGAGAGGGTTTTTCTGACTGAAAAGCATCTTTATACTTCCCAGTGTGTTTGGGAGCAAACCAGGACTTTCTGAGGGGAGCCACGGAGCTGCTGACAAAGAAAAGCCGCTGTGTAATCCCTGGGAGTCACAGGCTGTCCCTGAGCGCTGCCAAAAAATCTGATTTCTGCTCTCTCCTGGCTTATCACATCATCAGGAGAGGCCGCGAGTTCCTGTGGTTCGTTGGCACTGATTAGYGGGGAGCAGCAGAGCGCTGAGGAACATCCCGAGGCAGCTCCCAGCGTCACAAAGTGAGGGAGATGATTAATCAGACCGTGGGGAAGAGAATTACTGCTCCTCGGAGTGCCGGAGATCACTGCAGCGCTCGGCTGATCCCATCCTTTGATCATCAACAGCTCATCTTCCCTTCAGAAGCTCCTGCAGGGTTTCACCCTCCTGGAAATGCTCTTTCAACACTCCCTGAGGTCCTTTCCAGGCACTGACTCGTCCTCCAGGGATTTTGGAAACTCTTCCTTGTGTTCTCGTGAGCACAAACCCCACCAGGTGAAGCCGAGCCAGCTCAGAGCTTTGATTTCTCCTTGCTGGGACCTTTATTGGGCAGCAAATCAAATCACTGAGCCACTGAATGGCAGTGGAACCTGGGAGGGAGTTTTATCCAGAACCCCAAATTTATCCAGCAGAACCTGGAGGGAGTTTTATACAAAACCCAAATTTATTCAGCAGAACCTGGAGGGAGTTTTATACAAAACCCAAATTTATCTGGCAGAACCTGGAGGGTGTTTTATCCAGAACCCCAAATTTATCCAGCAGAACCTGGAGGGTGTTTTACCCAGAACCCAAATTTATCCAGCAGAACATGGAGGATGTTTTATCCAGAACCCGAATTTATCTGGCAGAACATGGAGGAAGTTTTATCCAGAATACAAATTTATCCAGCAGAACCTGGAGGGTGTTTTATACAAAACCCAAATTTATTCAGCAGAACCTGGAGGGTGTTTTACCCAGAACCCAAATTTATTCAGCAGAACCTGGAGGGAGTTTTATACAAAACCCAAATTCATCCAGCAGAACCTGGAGAGAGTTTTATCCAGAACCCAAATTCATCCAGCAGAACCTGGAGGGAGTTTTATCCAGAACCCCAAATTTATCCAGCAGAACCTGGAGGGTGTTTTACCCAGAACCCCAAATTTATGTCCCACTCAGCAGCAGAAAGCCAAAATACTCTGAATATTCTGTTCAACAGCCAAGTTCCTGCTCGTGCCTCGCCCCGCTGGAATCAGGGTGTTCCATCTGCTCAGCAGAGCAGAGCTGATGCTATTCAGAAAAACCAAATTGGTCACTTGGCTCTGCTTTCCTGCCGCCCCAGTCCCAGGACCTCTGCAACCTCTGATGGGATTAACAGGGGTTAAACAAAACAGAGCTCTGATTCACCGGGGGTGTTTGGCAGGTTAAACTTCAAACCTGACCCCTCCTCCCTGGGATTG
>NW_026624149.1:62296-69097 GCF_030028575.1 Malurus melanocephalus
GTAAAAGTTAAATAACCATAAATAGGTAAGAGTTAACTAATAAATGTGTAAGAATTAAATATCAATACTTCTTTAAGAGTTAAATAACAATGCATGGGTATGAATTAAATAATGCATGTGTAAGAGTTAAATACAATAAATGTATAAAAGTTTAATAATAAATGTGTAAGAGTTAAGTAACATAAATGAGTAAGAGTTAAATATCAATACTTCTGTGAGAGTTAAATAACAATGTGTGGTTAAGAGTTAAATAAAAATAATTATGTAAGAGTTAAATAACCATGAATGGGTAAGAGTTAAATAACAAAAAATGCGTAAGAATTACAATAAATTTGTAAGAGTTAAATAACAATAAATGGGCAAGAGTTAAATACCAATACATGGGAAACAGTTACATAACAATGCATGGGTCAGACTTAAATACCAATATCTCTGTAAGACTTAAATAAATATGTAAGAATTAAATAACAATGCAYGGGTAAGAGTTAAATAACAATGAATGTTTAAGAATTAAACAACAATGCACCAGCACAGAGGGTTGGGCACTGGGGAATTCAGGTTTTTGTGCCAATTTAGCTTTTACTGACCCAAGTTCCACCTCTGCTGTCCCTCCACACCTCCCTTCAGGGCAGGGCTGCAAACACCGAGTCCTTTTGCTCTGGAACGAGCTGAAAACCCTGCGGACTCACACCTGATGTGACATTTGGGCTCCGTGTTCTCAGTTTTACTCTCAGATTTCAGTTCTAGAGATTTCCCTGCTCCCCAAACCTCGACGGCTTCACCCCGGAACAGGAGAGAGCGCAGGAATTTCTGTGTTTGTCTGATTCCAACCCAAACCCCGCTCTAAACAGCTCTGGAGGCTTCAAGGATCTCATCCTTGCTCTGCTCCAGCTCTTTTCCTCCCTCTGGCTCTCTCAGCAGCGGATCAGTCCGGATCCCCCACCCCTCCCTCTATTTCGGGTGCTCGGTGCCATCCAAAGCCSTTGCACAACAGCTGCTGGGCTGCGAGTGTCAACCTGGGCTATTTTTGGCTTTATCGTAGCGAAAGGAAGCTGAAAGGAGGCAAGTGTGTTCATTGCAGTCTCGAGAGCAATTCCCAGCCATCAGCCTGTGTCTACATCAATTCTTTTATTAATTTGAGTGCAGCTCTCAGGCCAGGGAACGTGCGCCCGCACTCTCCGCTGGCCTCAGCCTAGAGCCATTTAATTACCTCCATTAATAAGCAATAAGGCTTATAAGAGCAACAATTTCCTTCTGCTGCTCATTTCTCGGGCTCCCAGACAGAAAATTCTGCTTTTTTGCACAGGTCTGGGAGGATGAAAGCCGCGGAGCAGGGAGGAAATTTCAGGCGACTTTAATGGGCAGGATGTTTTTGACGCAGATCCTGCTGCACTTTGTGGTTAATTGCACAGGAAATGTGCACCAGCAAACCCAGAGCCTGCTAATGTGGAAAAGTTTAAATTAAGGATGGCTGGTGAAAAAAAAAGACAGGGATCCATCCCAAATATTGGTGGATGAGAGGTGTGGAGATGGATTTTGGGACAGTGACAGCAAAATCTCCCCAAGCACAGCTCAGTCTTGGCATCAGCTCCTTCCTGGGAGGATTTAAAGCACAGGTAGCTCTGAAAAACTCCATCAAAAACAGCTTTTGCAGAGCTGCCATCAAGTGCTTTTTATCTCTCAGTTTTTGAGCTTTTGGGTTCTGTGGTTTCATTTTTGTTTGCTGTTATTCAGGCAGAATTACAAATCAATCCCCAGCCATGAATGTGCGGATGCTGAGCACTTCCAGCTGAGGGAAGGGTTTGGATGCTGCAGGATTTCAGCTCCCAGGTCARCTTTACACACAAATTAAAATATAAATGGTAAAAAAAAGACTTGCTGGAGGAGATTTTACCCAAAAACAGAAGGGCCAGGATGTAAAATGCTACTGAAAATGGTTTTTAAGAGAAATTTGGCAAAGGAGAAACCCCAAAAGTGGAAAAGTCATCAGAGGATCCTTGTCAGAAAGAAATTATCCAAGACATTTAAAATCATCCAAGACCTGCTTGCTTTTAAATGATAATGGTCCCAGGAATGGCTGATCTTATGCACTGCCTGGAAAACRCTTTTGATGTAACGAGACAAGAAAGGTTTCAAGATGTTACTGCAAAATTCATGAGTGTTTGTGAGGCACAGGCAAAAATAAGAGTMAATTTAAAAATATACCGGTGCTTTTAGCAAGAAAACAGTTCCTGGCGTGGAACTGCAGTGAAAACTCTCCCTGCTCGAGGAAGAACACAAAAACCCAGAAAAGTCAGAACTCAAAATGCTCACATTGGGATTTGCCTCTGCTCTGAAGATAAAAAAACACAAAACGTGGGCTCAATGAGGTTTCTAGGCCATGCTCCTGTCCCTACAAACGCTGCTTAAAAAAGGAGTTGGTGCTGTTCCTGTGCAGCAGGGGAACCTCCAGCTCCTGCTGAGCACTGCACACACTTCCAGCAAAAAAATTTTAGGAATTGGAGACGCTGAAAGAGCTCCTGGGGGTCAGAATTTCCTTGGCAAAGCCCTGAAATCCCAAAGCTGAGCGTGTGGGGACAGACTCAGAGTGGCTGTCAAAGGAAGGRAGCCCCGCTCTGCTTCAAAAAAAGACTTTAAGAGACAAAATAATTGCAAGGTTTGGGATTTTTTTTTACCTCTTACAAGGAAGGGCACAGGAAAATGCACGAGGCACTGAAGAATTCATGCTCAGCTGCCAGGAGTTCATCAGCAGCCACTGCAGCAAACGCTCCTGGGTTTGTTGCCCTGTGTTTTCTCTTGGTTTTCGCAGCAACGACAGAGCCAGTGGGCCGTGAAAAGCACCAGACAGAGAGAGAGAGAAAGGCAGAAAATATCCCCAGTGGGGCTGCTGAAGGAAGGGAGAGGAGGGACAGGGAGAGGAGGGACAGGGATCGGTCCCCGATGCCCCTGAGCAGCCCCAAAATCTGCAGAACCCACAGCTCCTCAGCAACGAGACAGAAAAGGGAGAAAAGCTCAGAGTGTGACCGAGGCCGTGCAGGAATTCGGGACCTGGAGTCCCAAATTGCACAAATTCCCACCACAGCAGCGATCGTTCCTTGGCTGTTCCTCTCCCCAGGGGCACATCTGGGTTCCCCAGGGGCACATCTGGGTGCCATGGGGCACATCTGGAAGCCCGGGAGCAACTCTGGATGCCCGGGGCAACATCTGGAAGCCCAAGAGCACCTCTGGATAGCCAGGGGAACATCTGGATGCCCGGGAACACCTCTGGGTGCCCGGGAACACCTCTGGATGCCCAGGGGCACATCTGGAAGCCCAGGGACACATTTGGATTCCCGGGAGCATCTCTGGATGCCCAGGGGCACATCTGGAAGCCCAGGGGCACATCTGGAAGCCCGGGGGAACATCTGGAAGCCCGGGAGCACCTTTGGAAGCCCAGGGGAACATCTGGAAGCCCAGAGGAACATCTGGAAGCCCAGGGGCACATCTGGAAGCCCAGAGGAACATCTGGATGCCCAAGGGAACATCTGGATGCCCAGGGGAACATTTGAATGCCCAGGGGCACATCTGGAAGCCCAGGGGCACATCTGGAAGCCCGGAGGAACATCTGGAAGCCCGGGAGCGGCACATCTGTGCCGGGGGCAGGGCGGAGGGGAGGCGGCCGCTGCCTGGGCACGGATTGCCATCTGCTGGCACCGAGGGGAAGCCGGAGCCCTGGCCGGCTCCTGGGCCAGGGGAATCCGCGGAATCGTCGGGAGGTTTGAGCTGGAAGTGACCGTCAGGGATCCCAAATGACCCTCCCATCCTCATCCCCTGCTCCTGAGGGTGAAATCCTTCCCTGGGAGGGCGGCTGAGCTCTGAATTCCTGCAGCACCAATCCGCAGGAACAGAGGGAGAAACGTCAGCCAATGTTCTTTTTTTTCATCAGTGCACCCCCAAAAAGCTGGGGATTGTTTGGGAGAGCTGGGGATTGTTTGAGAGAGCAGGGGATTGTTTGGGAGAACTGGATTTGGGATTACAACAGGGGAAACTGAGGCTCTGAGAGAGGCACACGACCCAATTGGACTTTGAGGCTGCTCTCAGCTCAAGTTTTTTTTTTTAAAAAAAACCTCATTCCCCCTTCTCGGAGCCTCCCGRGCTCCTCTGGCAGCAGAGAGGAGGGCAGGGAACAGCGAGTGCCCGGAGCTGTCCCCAAAGGCGCGGGATGCTCGCCCCGGGGCCGGGGTTGCCATGGAGACCTCGGGGATGCAGCGGAGGGGCTGCCGCTCATTTAGGGCATTAAGGACAATTAGCGTTTATTAAACGAGGTTTATTGAGCTCGGCACAAAGCAAACAGAGCAGGTTCGCGCCCCATAAAATAATGGGATCTGCTCCTCGTGGGGCGATCGGGGGAGGGAGAGAAASAAACGGCGTTAACGGGCGGAGCCGCGGAGCGAATCCCATCGTGTGGGGCTCTGTGCCCAGTGCCAACCCCGGGTCAGATTTAAATAAAATAAACAAAATAAACTAAATAAACAAAATAAACAAAATAAACCCAGGTTTATAGGTTTATTTTGTAGTAAAACAAAAATCCCCACTACCAACAGCCTCTCCCTTCTTCCCTTTTGGGACTCACTGGAGTATTTTCACCACCCTCATGCTTTTATGTCCCAATTCCATATTGGAGGTGGTGAAAATAACTCGCTTTTTGGGTTTGTTTTTTTTTAGGTTTTGCTTTGTGGCTGACTGCTTTCCACGGTTAAAAAACTGTAGCTCATTACACCAACTGCACTTTTCTCTCTCTTTTTAAGGCACCTGCCTTAAAAACCACGGCCCGTTCGTCCCTTCCATCCACAGCAGGCGCTTCTGAGGATCCGGGGTAAGGAAAGGGAAGGGAAAGGGAAGGGAAAGGCTCTGGTTCGTGGCATTTTTGGGGGTCCTTGGCCTTCACAAACCTCACTGAAGGCATTTCTCTCTCCGGGGATATTTCCCCACCCTTGTGGTGCCACAAAAAAAGAGGAATCCAAGGGTCCAGCCCCACCCTGAGACGGTCTGAACTGGAATTTAATTAGGTCACTCCCCGGATGCATTAAGCCCAGATGTCCAGATTCGGGAGATTACAGATTTATTGGGCATTGATTAAATTAAAAAAAAAATTTTAAAAAAAGATCAAGTAAGAGCTGGGCGAGTCACAGCTGAGTGCTGCAGCCRTGTGCCAGCTCTCCCTGAGGGCAGCTGAAGCAGGCTATAATTAATATTACACAGCCCTGACAGACAAGATAAAAGTTCTGGCCAGGCCAGGGTGTAATTTAGGATCTATTTATTCCCCAGCAGAATTTATTAACTCCAGCAAACCCCGCACAGGCAGATTTGTGGCAGATTTCCCTGCCGAGGGTGGCAGGAGCGCTCTGCACGTGCTCTGCTCCCTCCCAAAACGTGGAAAAAGCTCCACCACCAGCACAGCACCCGCTGAAAATCCAGGGAGAGCTTCCCGGGGATGGAGCCCGTCCTGCAGCTCCAAACTGGGTGAAATTAATGCAGATCCCTRCTCTGAGCCCTGCCAGGGACAGGGAATTCTGGCTCCGGCTCAATTCATGGCAAAAATCCCAGGGAGCTCGGGGAGCCAGAATTCCAGGCTGGTTCCCACAGCACGTGTGGCCCTGCCAGAGCCAGCTCTGCCTTCCCGTCCAGCTCTCCTGCACCTTGGGGACACGATTTTTTTTTGGGACAGATTTTTTTTTGGGGACAGATTTTTTTTTGACCCAGTGACCCCGGTCTGATATTTTTTAGAGACAGATTTTCTGGGGGGACAGATTTTTTTTTGGGACAGATTTTCTTTTTTTGGCAGATATTTTTTGGGGACAGATATTTTTTGGGGACAGATTTTTTTTGGGGGGACAGGTTTTTCCTTGGACAGATTTTTTTTTTGGGACAGATATTTCTTGAGGACAGATTTTTTGTTTTGACAGATTTTTTTTTGGGCGGGGGGGCAGATATTTTTATTCCTCCTGTACAGTTTGATCACCCCTTGGCATCGCTGSCCGTCCAGCAAACAGAATCTGACTGAAAAAAAATTTTAAAACTGGTAAAATTTCCAACAGCGGGGCAAGGTTTGGAGCTGTTCCCTTTTCTCTCCCCGATCCTGACAGAATTCAGCTCCATCGGGATGGTTTCAATCCCCACTGCTGCAGGGAAGGGTTGGGCACTGAAAGAGCAGCCGAGCCCGGGGGCAGCGAAGGGATTTGGGTGACATTTCACCATTTTCGGAAATGCTCAGAAATGTCATTGCCCGCGGCTCTGCCGGCCCCCAGCCCCGCTTGGGATGGGCTCCGTGTCCCAAAAATGTGCCGGGGTTTGCTCAGAGTGAGGAGGGAAGGTGTGAGGGTTCCCAAAAATCCTCGGAGCGGTCCCACAGCTCTGTCCCGTCCAGCCTGTCCCAGTGCCACTGCAATGTCCCCTGTCACCGCTCCCTGACCCGGCTGCTCCTCCTCTCCCACCGYCCCTTTATCCACGGCTCCTTTTTCCCGTTTCCTCTGAGCAGTCCCACCCTTCTCAGAAAATATTTCATTCTCAGTGCCCGCCTGCCTTCAGTGCCGATCCCGAGTCCTCGTCCCTTTGAGGATCCCGGCTGTTTGACTGCTCTGAATTCATTTGTTTAATGAACCTCTGGGGGCCCCACCGCTCTGCAGCGTTCCCAAACAAGTTCAGAGCTTTGCATTTCTSCACTAATTAGTGACTCCTTTGGGGCTAAACACGAGAGGTTCCGCTGCTGCGTTTGAAGCCGAGGCAGGGCTCAATCTCCAGCTCAAGTGAAGCATTTTTAAC
>NW_026624149.1:70426-73421 GCF_030028575.1 Malurus melanocephalus
TAGAAAAAAGAATAAGCAAAGTAAGGAGTTACATCAAATCCAACCAGAATTTACATATTCATGAGAAAAACAGTCTAATTCCCAAAATAATTATCTAAATCTTTCCACCGCTAAGTTCCAGCTATCCCAGGGCTGTCTGGCCCTTAAACACTTTCTAAAGTGTTCTCATCTACCACAACACAGCTCCATCACGGGGAGCTTGGCAGAGATTGGGGCGGGGGAGGCGGCTGAGCCCAGAAATTCCTGGCTGCTTTTCCTGCCCCGTGTGACCGGGACCTGCCCGAGGAAGGACAGGGAGCAGGAAAATTCCCTCGTTAAGCTGCTCGCTTTGGGGAAGCGCCTTTTAGCGAAATGTTTGCCCTCCCTGCCGTGGATTTCACGGGGCTTTCAGAACCTCATCCCCGCGGAGAACAATCCAYCTTTGCTTTTCCCGGCCGGGTCAGAGCCCTCCAGGGCTGGCAGAGCTGCGGTTCCCCGAGCTGAGCTACAGAGCTCAGGGTTCCGTGCCCACGGCGGGCTGGCACAAACCCARCCGCCTCTGCATGCAAAACTCATCGCACACCTCATTTGCAGCTCCAGCTGCACGGGGAGGTGCTGGAATTGCAAATTCCTGCCCGGCCCGAGCCCTTTTTTCGCTGTTTTCATGCTCTGGATGGCGCAGGGACACGGCGGGGATCGGTCCAAGAGCCGGGCAGAGCCCATCCCAGCAAGGGGAACTCGCCCCACACCTCCAGCAGGACAAGGAATCCTTTTCAAGCCAGCTCAGCAGCTCAAACAGTACAAAAAAAAACCCAACCCGTTCATCCCAAGACAATATTTGCAAAACAAGCCCGTAAATCTCAACCGCTCCGAGTTCTTCACCCAAAGCAAATAAAGCCATAAAGGCGGCGGAGGAGCTCGGAGCAAACACGGGGAGCTGGGCAGAGTCCAGGCCGTGCCAGGGAGGGGAGGATGCCCCGATGGGCAGCACGGACCAGCGCAGACAGAGCGGCTCCGGGCCCAGGAAAGGGAGAAACGAGAGCTCCGTGCCCTCGCCCTGCCTGACCCGGGCACAGCCGGAGCCGCTCCGCTCACATTTCCSTGCTCCCCATGGAGCCGCTGTTTCTGTGCGTTGTTTGCTCTCTCTCCCTGCTGCATTTTGCCCAAATTAAAGCCCATCCCGTCCCTGTCCATCCCCGCGGTGAGAAGGGAGCAGGTTTGTGTTTCCTGCGCTCTGCTCTCCCCGTTAATTCCCTCTTTGCCGGGCGGTTTTAGCTCCATTCCCGGAGCTCAGCCCTGAGTTTGTTTGAGCCGCTGTTTGCTCCGCTCCTTCCCCCAACACCAGGAACATCCATTTAATCCACAGATGCACCGGGAGACGGGAGCGGGGCAGGAACCACCCGCCGGTGCCAGCCAGGAAAAGCCGGAGCGGCTGAAAACTCCCGAGTGCGTGCCAAGAGCCAGGAAAAGCCCGGCTCATCCCATCTGCCGCAGCCCCGGCAGCGTGGGTGGGAGCGGGGGAACACCCCGACATCACCCCAAACAGCAGAGGGAAAGCGGCAGCTGCTCTCAGCCGGTGCCTCTGTTTACCTTGGCACCTGGAACTCAGACTTTGGAGCTGCCAGCCCGGCTGGGGCCAAATCCCCACCCTGAACTCCCCACCCTGGGGCTGCTCCTGCTCCAGACGGAGCCRCCACGGGCTGTTCTGGGCTGCTGCCGGCACCCTCAGGGTCCTGTTGGAACCCTCAGAGTCCTGGTGGCATCTTCAAGGTCCTGCTGGAACCTCCAAGGTCCTGTTGGAACCCTCGGGGTCCTGTTGGAACCCATTAGAGTCCTGGTGGCATCTTCAAGGTCCTGCTGGAACCTCCAAGGTCCTGGTAGTACCCTCGGGGTCCTGTTGGAACCCTCAGAGTCCTGGTGGCACCTCCAGGGTCATGGTGGCACCCTCAGGGTCCTGCTGGCACCTTCAAGGTCCTGCTGGCACTCTCAAGGTCCTGGTAGTGCCCTCAAGGTCCTGCTGGCACCCTCGGGGTCTTGCTGGCACCTTCAAGGTTTTACTGACACCTTCAAGGTCCTGCTGGCACTCTCAGGCTCATTTTGGCACCCTCAAGGTCCTGCTGGCACCTCCAGGGTCATGGTGACACCCTCAGGCTCCTTCTGGCACCTTCAAGGTCCTGTTGGTACCCTCAGGGTCCTGCTGCTCCCCTGGGCTGGTTCTGGACTCTGCTCTGAGCAGTCTCAGCTCCGTCAGTTCCTCTCCGATTATTTTGGGCATTTTGGACGCTCAGGCTCCTCTGTCACTGCCCTGAGTCTCCCACGGGATTTTCTGTTTCCTCCACGGTACCTCACACCCACTTCATTTGTGGTTTCATGGTTTTATCCCTGGCTGAACTCACGATTGTGCAGTCACCTTTAGGCATAAAAATATTCATTTTACACTTCCCAGAGCTCCCTGGCTGAATCCTCTTCCCAAGGCAGGCTCCCACTTCCCCAGTGAAGATCAACCTCGCCAAAAACCACCGAGGAACAAAACTGAAATAAAAAAACTGTAACAAAAACTCACTCCCACCCCCCCTGACCAGGCTCCCCTCAGCCCTGGGCAGGTTTTTGCAGCGATCCCATCCCACCTTGCTTTTCCCAGATGGAATTTTCTCCAAGAGGACATGACAGATGTGGCTCCAGCCCCGTGCCAGTGACACCCACTGAGTCACCCCCACCACCCAGAGGGTGGCACGGAGCTTTTGCAAGGATGGTTTGTATGAAACTGCCCCGGGCAAACGGCTCCACGAGGGAATCAGGGCTTGCACAACCCTCTGCTCTCACTCCCATTCCTCTCCCCCATCCCACACTGCTGACACAACTCCCGTGCTCCTGGTGCTGCTTCCAGAAAAGGATTTCTGACAGTTGGGAAGAGCAGTTCCCATTCCTGAGGACAGAACCCCTTTGAGGAGCTCTGTCCCTCCCAGCCCTGCGCTGACCCTGCCCAGGGAAGCTCCCAGGAGGGCAGAAAATGGGA
>NW_026624149.1:74807-75148 GCF_030028575.1 Malurus melanocephalus
GGGGCTGTTTGCTGTGTGAAATGTTGTTTGAGGCGCTGAGCCAGGATCCCTCGGGAGGATTGGCGTCACCAGGGATGTGTCCCCAGCCAGGACATTCCGTGTCCACCCTCGAGGGGCTGGGATGGGGTCAGGACACTCCATCCTCCCCCGGGCTCTCCGTGATTCGGCTTTTCCCGAGCAGGAATTGAAATTTTATTTCAACATTTTAACAGTGATGTTCCCTTCCTGGGTTTTTTTTCCCGTTTCCTGGAGCTGTTTGGCCCTCAAGGAAAGCCTGGGAGCAGGGCTGGATGTTCCTCCACAATTCCAGAAGAGTCATCACCATCCCAAGCGATCCAAAA
>NW_026624149.1:76322-97543 GCF_030028575.1 Malurus melanocephalus
GGTGCTGACAAATATTTATAGGAAATGGCTTTTAATCCTACTAAAGGATGGGGTAAATGGCACCCTGACCCTGTTTGGTCCCAACCAACAAATCTCCCTCTGCCCCAAGGCCCAGCAAAACCTGAATGATGAGGAAAGAGTGGAGGAAAAACATCCTGGTCCCTTCCTGCAGGGGAGGAGGTGAAAACTGGCACAGTCCCTTCTGCTCTCACCGCGGAGCATCCACAGCAGTTGCTTGGGGTTTTCTTACATTTCATCACCACAGTTCTTTTTTTTGTTTGTTTTTGGGTTTTTTTGTTGTTGTTCTTGTTTTTCGGGGTTCTTTTGTTTGGTTTTTTTGGGGTTTTTGGGGGATTTTTTTTTGAGGTTTGATGGCAGTTCACTGCTCTTATTTCATTTTGGTTTTTTGAGCCCAGAATCGAGGTTTGGTGGCTCCCRGAGGTTCTGGCAGCCTTGGGCTGACCCCAGGGGTTGCTGAGTGCTGAGAGGGCCATGGCAGGACCATCACAGGAGCCACTTGGGGCTGGCAAAGCTGGTCAGGGGGCAACCCTGAGTGGGGGAACAGCCCGAAGACCCCAGCCCAGAGCAGGGAAGGGCGAGGAAAGGGCGAGTAAAGGGTGAGGAAGGGATGAGGAAAGGGTGAGAAAAGGGTGAGGAAAGGGTGAGGAAGGGGTGAGGGAGGGTGAGGGAGGGGTGAGGGAAGGGTGAGGAAAGGGTGAGGAAAGGGTGAGGAAAGGGTGAGGGAAGGGTGAGGAAAGGGTGAGGAAAGGGTGAGGAAAGGGTGAGGAAAGGGTGAGGGAAGGGTCAGGCACACCCAGCCCCGCGCTGACGCTGCCCCAAGATTCATTTCCCACTTTTCCCATTTTCGTGCCGCCCCGAGGGCTCTGCTCTCACTCCCGGCTGTACCCGGGCTCATCCCGCTGACCGAGGAGCTCCGGGGGCGGATAAAGGGATTTTCCTCCTGAATTTGGGGCAGCACCGGGGTCTGTCCCCTCCAGTGTCACACAGAGCAGGGCAAACCCCAAAATCCCTGAAGATTTGGGGTCCTCCAGGGCACAGAACTCACTGTGCCCACCCTGTTTTGTTCCAGTGACCATCAGGGATGAKCGGGACCACTCGAACAGCTCGGGGCAGTTCCTGCTGCAGGCTCTGTCCCCTCAGAGCGGCTCCGTGGGGCGGTGGCACGGGGTGAACACCGAGAATTGCAGCTCCGTGGACACGGCGGTGTTAAACATCACCGAGAGCTCGGCCAACTGGACATCTCCGGACAGCAACCTGTCCTCTGTGCTCATCAGGTGAGGGTCCCCGAGTCCTGAATCCCCCCTGTCCTCTGTGCTCATCAGGTGAGGGTCCCCGAGTCCTGAATCCCCCCTGTCCTCTGTGCTCATCAGGTGAGGGTCCCGCGCCCCGAACCCAAAACCGACCCCACCCCCGCTCCTGGGACGGGAAAAACCTCTGGAGCCTTCTCCAGGTGTTCTCCGGGAAACACCGGGAAGAGTTTTGCTGCCAAAAAGCTACCCCGGGGATGCTCTGGGAGTTTCGGGATGCTCTGGGAGTTTCGGGATGCTCTGGAAATTTTGGGATTCTCTGGGAGTTTCGGGATGCTCTGGGAGTTTTGAGATACTCTGGGAGTTTTGGGATGTTCTGGTAATTTCGGGGATGCTCTGGGAATTTCAGGGATGCTCTGGGAATTTTGGGATGCTCTGGGAGATTTGGGATGCTCTGAGAGTTTCAGGGATGCTCTGGGAATTTCGGGATTTGGGATTGTGGATGAATTCCATGGAAATGGCTGCACTGAGCACTCATGGAGTGGGAAATATCTGCCCGGGGGGAGCCGCGCCCTGAGCCTGCTCAGCCTTATCTGGGGAAGGAAGGACGGACAGACAGAGCCCGGGGCTCCTGATGGGAATGGTTSTGATTTTAGGGAGCAGATAATTCCCGGTTAATCCCCCCCTGGTGCAAGGCATCCCCATCCCAGCCAGAGCAGGGCAGGGAAGGATCCACAGGGTGATGCAGAAACAATTTCAGATGTTAAAAATACCCCAAAAAAAGCTGAGTTTGGCTGGAGGGAGCTCAGGATGAGTCCAAAACATCCAGAATGCCCCTGTCCCTCCCCTCGTGACTCCCTCAGCTTCTCTCTCTGGAACTTTCCCCGTCCCTTCCTTCCCCAGGGTTTATCTCAGCCTCGCCGACAACAGCACCGAGCTCAAAACCGTCATGCTGAACACAGGTAAAAAAATGCTCATTTTAAACAGCGGGGGAAGGGGGAAAAGAGGGGAAAAGGAGGGGGAAAGGAGCACTCAGTGTGCCTGGAGCTGCAGGATATCCCGTACCTACTGCAGCCAGGCGAACACAGGCGGTTTGCAGGTTATAAAGTTCAATTTAAAACCTTTTCGAGCTTCCTTTTTGCATTGAAGAACATGAAGCATCTACAGACCAAGGCCTGGCTTCTGAATTTCTGCAGAGAGCGGCACAGGAATGGTTGGGAGTTGTGGTTTTGCCGTCAGGGAGGGTTTTGGTGCTCCACAAAGCCTCAGTCCCGAGTGGGATCAGTGCCCCACTGATGTCAGGGGATTTGTTCATCCATTCCATTCCTCCGCATGGGTTTGACCCCTCATTTCTATGAGATCTGAGCAAACAGGAGCAGCTCTCGACCAATTCTTTGCGTTTCTGACCCATTTTTTTTCCGTTTCAGGAGCAGGGAGCACCTCGGTGCCTCCCACCACACCCAGCTCGGTGAGCGCCGTGCGGAGCAGCTCCTTCTTCATCGCTGCCCTGCAGCTTCCCCTGRTGCTGCTGACGGGCTCCCTGCTCTCCTAAAAAAGCCCAGCAGGGACGGGCACCCGCCTGTGCCACCCTTTCCTCCTTGGCAGAGCGGGGCTGAGCTCATTTACTCAGGAAAAAACCGCGCTCGGGAAATGATTGTAAATTAAAAAGGTTCGTCGGAGCCCCGCGCTGATCGTCCCCTGCTCCCCGCGGAGAGATGAAACACCCCAAAGAGCTGAGATCCCTCTGGGCAGCCAAAAAACGGGCCGGGACCCCCCTGTGCGGGGATCCACGCTCTGCTCATCCCCCCAAGGGTTCTGTGATGCTCAAATCGCCCCAAAAGGGGTCGGTGCCCCCTTCCCAGAGCTGCTGAGGAGCTCCAACAGGGTTGGGGTCTCTGTTTCCTCAGGCTCAGCCCCTCCTGGCACAGCCGAGAGCAGAACCGAGCTTGGGGAGGGAAATCCCGATTAAAAATCACCTGAAAACCTCCAGGGCCAGCCCGGGRAAYGCAGATTTTCTCCCCAAATYTGYRCTGGGRAGGGAGCAGGACCCRCTGGAGATGCTGCTGCCAGGGCATSCTCCTCACCAGGCTTTAGCAATTCATGCTCCGTGTTGTAATTTGGTCCAAAATCCCCTAAATTTTGTTCTTTCAGATGACAAAGATTCTCTTTGTTTTCACTCTGTTGTTTTATTTTATTTGTCTGATTTTCCGGAAAGGCAAGGTGGGCATTGTTTGTTCCTTTTTTTTATTTAAATCAACAGCTGATTTTGCTGTGGGAGGCCAAGATTGCATGAGCCAATGGATGTCTCGATTTTATTGTTATTATTTTTATTTTTATATGGGTAAAATGTTTATTTACAAATTTCCCAGCTTGTGGAAARTAATTTTTGTTTTTCCTTCAACTGATCTAAATAAAATAAGAATAAAACCCTGTTTTTCTTGCACCTTCTGTTATTTCCTGGCTTCGTTGTGGCACTGGGGGGTTGAATTAATTCTGAAATATTTGGCTTTGATCCCAGGGATGAGCACAGAGAGGAACAAACAAAGGTGAGGTCTGAGCTCTGGACAGGGTGACCCCGAGGGGTTTTGGAGGGGTCAGGAACACAYCCCTGCCCCATAAATCCTCTCCTGCTTCCTCTTCAGGAGGCTGAACCCAAACACAGAAACATTTCAGGGGACCAGAGCCTTCAAACTGCCCTGCCCAGCCCAGGGCTGGCCGAGYTCCCTGATTTCTGCTGATAATTCCCTCATTTCTGCTGATAAATCCCCAATTTCTGCTGATAAAACCCTGATTTCTGCTGATAAATCCCTGATTTCTGCCGAATAAATTGTAATTCCCCACTGATTCAAGAGCCTGGGAACAATTTCACACAAGAAAACCACAAAAAAACCTGTCCCTGCCCATTTATGTTGCTCAGGCATTCAGACATCAGATGTGGCTTAAGAATTTAATTTTTTTTTTAAATCTTGAAGAATTGTCTGAAATATTCATAATAAAACCGGGCAGTCGTGATTAAACACCTGCTAAGGCTGGTTTTGCTTTCAGATTGAACTTTCACTCAACTCTTGCTTGTTCAAATGGTACAAAAGCCATGGTTTCCCTCAAAAGAAAAGGCTGATTTTCACTCTCAGTGTAAATTCCCATTGTTCCATCCTAATTTCCAGTAATTTTCCTGTTTCCTGGAGGGGTTGGGGTTGCAAAGCCAGAATTCCCCAGCACAATTTCACTGCTGAAATTTGAACTGCCTGTGCCTGCATTAATGGAATGTTCCTGCAGAATTTTGGAGTATTTTGAATTCTCCTGCAGAATTTTGGAGTATTTTGAATTCTCCTGCAGAATTCTGGAGAATTTGGAATGTTCCTGCAGAATTCCAGGGAAATCCACGTTTTAGGGCCCAGCCATCAAAGCTGTTGTGCAGTCAGAAATAGGACCAGGTTTTATTGCTGCTCCCAGTACACAGCACACCATAAAATCCTAATTAGTGCCATAAATTCCAGCTCAGTCCCAATCTCTTTGTTGACCCATCCATCTCCCAAGATTGCAGCCTCGGATCATAAACATCAAATTGCATTTAATTGTCCCAGTTTATCCAGAGGTGGCTCCTGCTGCTCTGTCCCAGCCATGAGCCCCATCAGTGGTGTTTTAATTCATTTTAACACCTTTCAGCACTAAAAATGAACATTTTCTTTTACACCCCTGTCTGTTTTTCTTGCTAAAAAACGGATTTCATGAACACAGCTCTGCCCACACAGGCAGGAGAGGATCCACCAGATGAGCTCTGAGGGCAAATTCACAGAAATCCCGAGTTCACGTGAGCACAGAGCTGTTACTGGAAGCGCCAAGCTCTTAAAACGTTGATTAATCATTAACAGATGATTACAGAGGGATAAAGCCCCATTAAAATTTTTTCCCACCCTTCCTCTGACTTCCTGCAATCCCCGATGTTTTATTGGCCAACTCGAAAAAATCAGAACAACCCCAACTCTGTTGGATCAAGAAGCAAAACAAAGCCCACGTTTATAATCATCATAAATTAATTCACTGTTTAATCCGAAAAAAAAAAATCAAAAAACCAAAAAACAAAAATAAAAAATCAAAACCTTCTGTGATTTTTTTTTTCAGGCTCCTCTCTCAAAGCTGCTTTATTTACCAGGGTGCAGCTCTGAATTTCTGAAGTGTCTCGRCTTCAAAAAACAGGAAAGTCTTGAGGAAAAGCAGCCAAAACAACCCATTCTGATCACCCAAAGGGGCAAATCGCTGCGACCTTAAGTGCCCCAGGGTGTGGAAAGGCTGCTGGAAATGCTGAGCAGGGCTGGAGGAACGCACAGAGATGATTTGGGGCTGGGGCTGCTCTCATTTCACCAGGATCTCCTCTCCCTTGTAAACCACAACGTTCTGCTCTGTCTCCTGCACCTCCACCTTGTACAGGAGCCCCGGGGGCAGCAGYTGCTGCAGCCGATCCCAAATGAACACAGCCACGTTCTCCGTGGTGCTGGGGGACAGAAATGGCACAAATCACAGAAATTATAGAAATTATAGAAATTACAGAAATTACAATATCTGAGGCTGCTGCAGCCTGTCCCAAATGAACACAGCCACGTTCTCTGTGGTGCTGGGGGGCAGAAATGGCACAGATTACAGAAATTATAGAAATCACAGAAATTACAATATCTGAGGCTGCTTCAGCCTGCCCCACATGAACACAGCCACGTTCTACGTGGTGCTGGGAGGACAGAAAGGGTTAGAAATGGCACAAATTACAGAAATTAAATTACAGCAATATCTGAGGCTGCTGCAGCCCGTCCCAGATGAACACAGCCACGTTCTCCGTGGTGCTGGGGAGACATGAAGCATCAGAAACAGCACAAATTACAAAAATTACAGCGATGTCTGTCAGAGACTGTTCCAGATGTTCGTGGCTTCACTCCCCTCTGCTTTCCAGCTCTCCATCCATTCCCTCTCTCAAAGGGAGAGGCACAAACAGATACCAAGGAGTGTTTGGGCCATGAATTCTTGACAGCAGTGAGTTTTTTTTTTTTTTGCTGTGGTTCTGTATTTGACACCACTGGATAAATGTCTGAAGGTATTCAAGGCAGGGTGGGCTGGGGGCACGCTGAGGGAGAGCTGCCAGCACCTGAATTAAGCAGGGTTTGTGCYATTGGGATTTTTAGTTTCTACATTTCATGCATCTGTATTTTTATACTTCTCTAGTATAGCACTAAAAACTCCCRTTCTCCCACCTTTAGACAAAACAATTCCTCTCTGAGCCTGAATCCAAGGACACCTCAGAGCCCCAAATTATGGAAACAACAGAGAATTGGGGGAGCAAGTTTGGGGTGGGTGACATCATGACCTGAAAATATAATTGAGGGGTTGAGGCACAATCTGTTCATGAGACAGAACTTATGAAAGGTGAAGATCTCATGACTCGGGGTCCATTTTGGGTGTAGCCTCAGCAGGAGGAGGTTTTGTCTGTGGGGGGGCCTGTTAGGCCTGGATTAAAGTTTTTATTCTCATTCTCGTGAGTTTGTCTGGTCTCTGTTTCAGGTGAGCCTGATTTAGGCACCAGTGGGTGACACAGGGTGGAAGGGACAGGTCCAGGGCAAGTCCCACTGTGCTCAGCACACAGGTCCAGCTGCTCCAGGCAGGATTAAACTCTGAGAGCTGCCCCAACCCCTCCAGGAACCCCCAGCACCCACCTCACCACCTCGGAGAAATAGGGCACGTCCTTGTCCAGGTTTTTGTGGTCCAGCGGCTCCATGATCGCTGCCTGCAGAGAGAGGACRGTGACAGCCCTGTCCCTGTGTCACCTGAGGGTCAAAAACCCCACAGAGCCAGGCAGCAGGGTGGGAAAAAGATCCCTAAATCTTGTGAAATTCCCACAACAGAGCTAAAACATTTCAGTCTTCAATTATTCCTTAATTCCTTTTTTCTGCCCTGCCATCACCACCCCACACATCTCCAGATAAGTTACTGAGCTCTGATCGATTCTCCCCATTTGGGGATTTGGAGGAAAGCTGGGCTGGTTTTACCTGCATGAATTCCTTCAGGTCTGTCAGGTTCATCACCATCCCCGAGATTGGGTCAATCTGCAGGGGAAGCAAAAGGGAGATGGGAAAATCTGTGCTCGGGTCACCTGAGCCAGYAGGAAAATGTCCTTCCACTGCCAGGGAGATTCCTGTGATGTTCCCAAGGGTTTGAAACAGCCTGGAAGCAATTCCTGATGTTGCAGGCTCTCCTGAATGCTGGCACCAAGTGGGAACAATTCACTGGAGGGGTCTTCAAGCAGCAAATGTGATTGTGCTGCACTGAGGAACAGAGAAAATGCTGCTGGCACTCACCTGCCCACGCACTGTGACGGTCACTGAAAAAAGGAAAAGATMAGGTCACTGCCATGTCCATGAGCTCAAACCCAAATCTGCTGCTGGGACACAAAATCCCTTCCCTGCTCACCCCAGCACGCAGAATTGGGGCTGTTTTATAAAATGAGGGGATGCTCCATAAAAAAAAAAAAACCACCCCAGAATCACAAAAATCCTTCTCCAGGGTGTGATTGATGCCCCAGCAGGTGGAGGTGAGCCTGGCTTCCCTGACAAAGCAGAGCTTTCACAGGGAGCCACTCCAGGAACTGGAGGGATCTGATTCCAGGGYGCAGGAATAGGAGGACTTGTGAAAACATCATTCAAATAACATTTACAGACTGTTTAATTTGCATTCATTTCACTTGGAAAAYTCTCCATTCAAATCACAGCGATTCGGCAGGGTGTGAACATGCAGATTGCATTCAAAAAGCAGCATTTGATGATAAATATTTATTATAATAATCTATTCAGCTGAAAAGATGGCAAACCCATGCTGTGGTTCAACCCCCTGCTGCTGAAATTTCCTCCTAATTCTTAATAAAAACACAAACAACACAAACAACAAAAACAACAAAAACCCAGCCACAAAAAAACTGTTTTAGACTGCTGGGAATGAGCAGCCCAGCCCTGCTGGGATAATTCCCACYCTGAGAGCAGCATCACCCCACCAAAAAGGCTGGAAGTCACCTCCCCACCTTTGTAGTTGTGTCCGTGGCCGTTGGGGTTGTTGCACTTCCCAAAAACTTTCCGGTTCTCCTCCTCACTCAGGGATTTGCTGTGGGAAAGGAGATGTGGCTGTTCCAGATGTTSGTGGCTTCACTCCCCTCTGCTTTCCAGCTCTCCATCCATTCCCTCTCCCAAATTTAAGCAGCTYTTCCTACTCCAGAGGCACAAACAGACACCGAGGAGTGTTTGRGCCATGAARTGTTGACAGCAGTGAGGKTTTTTTGTTGTGGTTTTGTRTTTGACACCACTGCTGGATAAATGTTCAACATCTGGGCCCAAATCACCTCAGCATATTCGGGTTTATTATTAATTAACAAAGCTCAGGGAGCCTCTCATGAAGAACAAATGATCTCTGAATCTTCCCTTTGAAGCAATCCAAGASTGTTTTGGGTCAAGGCAACATTTTTAGGGAATATCACAGAACCCCAAGATCACTCAGGTTGGAAAAGAGCTGTGAGATCATCGAGTCCAACCTGTGCCARATSCCCAGYGTGTCACCAGCCCAGAGCTCTGAGTGCCACCTCCAGGCACTCCTTGGGCACCTCCAGGGATGGGGACATCCCATTCCGAGGCCTGACCACTCTTTCCATGCMGAAATCCTTCCTGATTTCCAACCCGAGCCTGCCCTGGCACAGACTGAGGCCGTTTCCCTTTGTGCTGTCGCTCGCAGCCTGAAAAATGCGGCCGAGCCTAAAATCTCTTATTTTTTTAAGATTCAGGTGAAGGCGCTGCTGAGAAATAGATCCGTTCCGGAGGGGAAAATGGGCAGATCGGGGGCACAGGGCGATGTTTACAAAACGAAAGCGCCATTGCCCGTGTCGGAACACGGAACTGCAGCCGGGCACTGCCGGATGGCTGCGGGAAGGGGCTGAGCCGGGGAGAGAACGGGAAAGGCAGGGCGGGCACGGAACCGCGGGGCTGATCATCATTCGGGGCTGTTCACCCATTTGGGGCTGATCACCCATTCGGGGTTATCACCCATTCGGGGTTATCACCCATTTGGGGCTGATCACCCATTCGGGGTTATCACCCATTCGGGGTTGTTTCACCCATTCGGGGCCGCTCACCTGTGCAGGCGGTGGCAGGCGCTGAAGGTGACGGAGCGCGACAGCCGCGCCAGGCGGGCGGAACGCGGCGACATCGCGGGGACGGAGCGGGGACGGAGCGGGGCGGCTCCAGCCCGGCCCCGGGGCGGCTCCAGCCCCGCTCCAGCCCCGCTCCAGCCCGGCCCCGGGGCGGCTCCAGCCCGCGGGATCCGCCCGCTGAGTCCCGGGGATGCTCCGGCGCCGCGTTCAGTCCCCGGGATGCTCCAATTCCCCCGTGTACATCCCCGGGATTCTCCAATCCCTCCTTGTTCAGTCCCCGGGATGCTCCAATCCCCCCGCGTTCAGTCCCGGGATGCTCCAATCGCCCCGCGTTGGATTTCGAGATGCTCCAATCCTCCCGCGTTCGGTCCCTGGATTCTCCGACCCCGCCGTGTTCAGCCCCACGATGCTCCGGTCCCCCGTCCCGGTGTCGGGGATGCTCCAATCCCTCCTTGTTCAGCCCCGGGGATGGTTACGGACACACCCGAAGGATTGCACCCCATTAATAACATCCACAGAATTCAGAAGTTCACCCTTAAAGTGCGGAGATTTTCAGAAGGTTCGTGGAGAAGGGGGAGAACCTGGATTTTTTTCAGCTCTGAGGGGGTTTGAATGCGCTTTCCCTTAATCGCTGGGGATTCCTGGGAATGAATCCGGGTGGGAAAACTCCCAGSCTCGGGGCAGAATCTCCGTGAGAGCGGAACGGGGTCAGGAGGAGCTGCTGGGGCGGTGGGAAGAGCTCGGGCAGAGCTTTGAAATCTGAAATTCACACAGCAGGAACCTCTGACACCTTCTCGCTCCCACCTCAGCGAGAAAAAAAGGGTTTAAAAAGAGAACCTGCGGTGCCCGAACTCCTTTAAACGCATCTGAGCATCGTTCTGCTGGCGGTCCCGGGGTGTGAGCTCACCAGGGGACAGGCTGCAGGGGTGACAGGGGTGACAGGGGTGACAGGGGACCCAGGGCCACCTGCGGGCAGGGCTGGAGCCGCACAACGAGAGCTGTTTGCCATCTAGTGGCTTTGCCAGCCCCGGCCTGAGCTTCCTCCGCCTCTCCCGGGGCTCAGCCCTTTTCCTTTGCCGCTTCTTTCCCCAAGACTTGTGAGAAAGGTGGACAAAGGTCAGAGGAGATAAAGTGTTTCAGGCAAAAGGGCTCGTTTTTATCTCGAGGAATTGATGCAAAAACTTCWTCAGGCTTCTCACAATGAAGAAATGGAACCCCTGGAAATCTTCACTTTCCACCCACCCCCCTGCACCCCTGAGTTCAGCAGCTGGAGAAGCCTGGATGGCACAGGGGGCTGGGGTTTGTTCTGCTCTGCTYCACCCCAAAGGGGTACCAAGGCCGTGGTGGAGCTCTCCGTGTTCACTACTGGTTGAACTGGGAGGAGAGCAGGAGCTGCTGGCCAGCAGAGCTCAGGAGATGTGTCCTGCACATCCATGAGACCACGAGAGGGCAGGGAAAGAAAGGAAGAGCTTCCCAAGGTTTTATTGGCGGGCACTGCTATGGTGTACAGAGAAAAGCACAAGCACAGCTCCTGTGGGGTCTGCAGCCACTGAGGGCAGCCCCGATGTTTTCCTGGGGGAAACTGCACCCCTTCACTGCGCCCATCTGGGGGTTCTCCCTCCTCTCTCCTGCTTTACAAACTCCAGCTGAAGTCACAGCCCCGAGTGTCGCTGTCCTCTGCCCCTCAGAGCTGCCACAGGAAGGGGATGCTCACCTCAGCTGCCATTTTCTGCCTTGCAGGCCTGGACCTGGCACTCTCTGTGAGCTCTGCTACAGCTGGGCTAGCAAGATGGTAAAAAAATGGAGATGAAGCTGTGGGAGTGAAGGGCCTCTGCCTTCCCTGGCTGTTTTCATTAGGAACACAGGAAGTTATGGTAGAGAAAAACAGYTCCTTCATCCCAGAAGTGATGGAAATGTGGGAGGTGAAAGCAGCAGAGGTTTTTTCTGAGTCCCAGGAGGTGCCCAGGAGTTCCTCAGTGGGCAGTGAAGATGCCGTGGAATCCGTAAGGCATTGGCACCCCGACCTCTGCTCGGCCCAGCTCCTGGAAGGTCTCGGCATCCAGGACAAGCAGGAAAGCACTTTGGTTCTGCAGGGTGGGGAGAGAGGCAGGATGAGTGTCCAGGCTGGGCTTGTGTCCACTGTGCCCACAGGAGAGCCCCAACCAGACCCTACAGACTGACCCTGCAGGCCAGGAGCACCGAGACCCCCAGGTTCCATTTGGGAAACACTGACATTCCAAGGAAAACTCTGCTTGCACCGCCTGTGCTTGGCCATGGCACAGCCAGGCACCACAGCAAGCAAGGAACTGTCTGCCAGGGAGCCTCAAACCTACTTTTGGGGTTGAAAGAGTGTTTTTGATGCTGTGTGACTTTGACAAAGCACAGGCAGGAGTTACCTCAGCAGGGGACACCACCACAGACAGGATGACTCCGCTGTCCTCCGCCGTGGCGTTAGGCACTGGCACAAACACGGGCTCTGACGGGTAGGATCCCTCCTCCTTCCACATCTGGCAAGCACAGGGACATTTGGATGAGTTCCAGGGACATTTGGATGAGTTTCAGGAACATTTGGATGAGTTTCAGGAATATTTGCATGAGTTTCAGGATCATTATGGATAAGTTTCATTTCATCAATAGTTGTCTACTACAGGGAGCAGAGTTGTGAGTGAGAGTGCTCCTCACAAAGGCACTTGGAAATGTTCTGGGCTCCATGAAATTTGGAGTTCAAGCTTTTAATTAATTCCTTTGATTGCAGGAGCAGGATGGTGCCACYCTCTGCCCTTTGGTGAGCGTGCCAYGTKCACAAGGCACCCGCTGAGGGATGATATTGGGAATCTCAGCCCAAAAGCCCTCCAGAAAGTGACACAACTCCAAACCCAGCTCAGTGGAAGGACTGGACACTCCGACATCAGCTCACCTTGAAATCCTTGGTCTCCACATCCACCTTGATCAAGGAATCTCCCACCAAGTGCCCGAAGCCGCAGCCGTAGAAGTAGCGGTACCTCCTGCCGTTGTAGCGGCYGTAGTTGATCTGGGGGAACTCCAGGCCCCCAACCTTCTCAAATCCCTCAGGGTGGAGATTTTCATGTGTGCACCAGACCTGGGAGAAATGAGAATTCCTGACCAGTCCCACCCACCACACCAGGGCACAGTCAAGAAGGGTTTAAGGCTCTGCATAAAAATTTATTTTTTTTTTTTTGTTTCAGTACCCACCTTCCCATCTGCGTCCTTCACAGCCCTTGCCAGGGAATGGGGCAGTGGGTTCAGGTTTTTCCCCACGGGGGTGTCTGAATCCACGTCCAGAGGGAGAACAAAGCGGCGAGGGAAAGCTCTGGGGACTGCAGCATAAACCTGTCACAGACACAGAGAGTTGTGGGGATGGATAGAGGAGAGATATTTCAGCCTAAATTAACTTTTGGGGAACAACTCTGAAGTTTTAGACAGCCCTGGATTATTATTCATCTTTTTCCTTATGTGTTTGATCAAGTTCTGGTGAGGTAAACCACACAATGGAAAGAAGAAGTTCTCTGCACATTCCAGTAATTTACAGTAAAAACCAAAAAGAACGAGAATGAAAAGGGTCAGCATCACTCTTACAGTAATTAATGCTGAGCTGGGTATGCAAATCAGCTCATTATCTCYGAATCCAGCAGTGGCACATGCCTTGCACTAGATTTTTTTCGGTTAGAACAGATTTCTATTGCTCTACATCACTCTCTGAAGAAGCAGGAGAGCTCTGTGCCTCAGCTCAGTGCCTGCAGGGTTCTCTCCATGCTCAGAGATCCTTGGATTCACATTTGGCAGTCCAGGGGAAGGGGAAGRATGGATTTCCTTGGRGAGCACAMTGCACATMRCAGGASAGCARTAACTCCCCCAAAAAGCCACCAAAKCTCTGCTCCAACCAAGCTCAGAACCCACCCAATTCCCATCCATTAAACCTTCTCAATCAAACAGATGACAACAACACTATTTTGCTGTTTTACTTCACCCTGCAGCTCAACAGTTACATGTGAAACTCCGCTTAAATCACACCTGTTAATCCTGAAACCCATTTTTTCTGCTTCGTGTAACCTGGCTGAGGAACTGTGCCAGACAAAAAACAGGTTGGTGAGCAGGCAAAAACGCTGAGCTCGGTTTGGGGGGAGGAAACACAGCATGCCCAGACATGCTGGAGCAGTGGGGTTTGAGGTTSTGGGCTGAAATGACTCCTCTGTGTGTGAAATGGGGCGCTGATGTCACTCGGCAGCAGAGAACGTGGGTGGTGAAAGCACAGCCCCGCTGCTGACACAGGACACCCTCGGCCACGTCAGCCTCCAGCTGGGCTGTGCTCGGAGAAGGATGGAAAAAGAGCTGGGATTAGCACCCTGCTGTACTTGGATATGCGCCAAAAATACTCGGGAAAGCCCAGAATAAATGGCCAAGGAAAGCAGAAGCCGTGGGACAGAGCTGGGCTCGTTTCAGCTGGAGCTGAGCGGGTTCCAGRCAGCCCAGGACACACAGAGAGAGGAAATCCAGAGCTGTGTGAACACACAGCAACCCCTGAGCACGCCAGGTTYCCAATAACCACATCTTCAGGGCCAGAAAGTGCAAGCACCCCGCTTTTCCCATGTGTGACCCATGCAAAACCATGCCCTTCCTGTGGCCTGAAAGGGGCTTTTCACAGAGCTGGACACAGGAAATGGTTTTTTATGAGAACGTGCTGCTGTGGGGAGCACGTTCTGTGGAGGGGGACCCCAGGGAGAACCCCAGGGAGGGGGTTCTGTGGTGGCTGTGATTTTCATAAAAACTGAAATTTTCAGAAAAATCCTTTTCTGAAGCAATGCCTTAAAGAACAGGGCTCCTTTCCCCATTTAGAAGCCGTRCCAGAACTTACTTTGAGCAAATTTTTTGGGGAAAATTGTGTGAGGTGGGGATAAGGATAATGGATGTTGTTAAACCCAAGATTTTAAACCAGAAGTACGTTCTGCCAGGTTGTGCAGCTCTGTGTCACACATCAGTGGGAATTCTCTACAGGGAGAGATTTAAGAGGAAAAAAAGCATCAAGAGATGATGATTTCAGTTTTTATGGAGTTGTGGTSCTGCTGTCCCCACGGTGTTTTCCACTCCACGAAGCTGCTGCAGGAGAAYAACTGAACCCTGGGGTTTGAGCAGATCCTGGGGAGCAGAGCAGGGATCTCACCTGGTCCAGCCCTTCCCCRCTCCTCCTCAGGTTCTGCAGGGTGTACAGGGCCAGGCTGGTGCCATCGTCCTGGCAGCACAGATCCAGCACCACGCAGCCCCGCTCCTCGAAAGCGTTGATTTGGTGGAAGGTGACGAAGGGTTTGGAGCACCACTGCCCTGGCAGCGCCTGCAGGRAGCACAGGACAGGCTCAGAGCTCCCTGCAGAGCTCCCAGCCACTCTCTCCATCCCATTTCATCCCACACTCATTGCCTTCTGTCCCTGTGCTGCTGCAAAAAAGCCAGGAAGGAGCAAAAACAGGAGAAAACCCAAAATATCCAGCAGCGCCTTGCTGTGCATCTTGCCAAGGTTCTGATATTTTTATACCACACAGCATTTGGGACCTGCATTTCAGCCCTTGTGCTGAGGTCTCACAAAGCCCAAACTGCTCCTTTCTGCCTGTTCTTTTAGACCTGGCAAATAAATGAATGAATAGAGAGGAAAATGCGTGAAGAAATCCCATTTCTAACAAATCCATCCCCCTGTTTTAAAGCCTTTACTGCTGTAACTTCAGGATTGATTCACAAACCACCTGTGGCTGCTGCGTGGCACTTTTGGGATCTCAAATTCCAGATCAAAAACTCTCCTACCTCCCCAGTGTGCTTGTTCACCACGTGGAAGTAGGTGTTGTGCTGAGGCTCCCAATTTATCCCATCAAAAATGGCTTTTCCACGGAGTTTGGAGGTGATGATCTTCAGCAGGTTCAGCCTGAGGGGCTGCTCGATGAAAATGATGTAGTTCTCAGTCATTCCTGAGGACAGAAGGAAGGAACATCACCCAAATAYGAGGTGAGGAAATGCCTCAAAGGCAGGGAGAGCTGGGCATCCCTTGTGCCCACCCTGTGCCCACATCCCCGGGGTTTGGGGTGCACTCTCACCAAAGCTGTGGTAGTAGGATGGCTTTGCCCTGTCCCTGGGGGGGATGGAGCAGAGCACTTGGGCTCCTTCCAGCATGTCCCCAGGGCTGGAGCCCTGTGGGGGCACCCTGATGATGTTGTAGCTGGACCCTGGAAAAGAGAAAAGGAGTTCAAACCTCTCTGAGGTGTTCAAAGCCCTGAGGCTGTTCAGTCCTAAAAGCAAGCTCAGGCTCTGCTCCCTGAGAAAGCTTGGGATCACCTCTCCTAAACTGAGCAGAAACCCAGCAGGCAGCAAAACATTCAACACWGGATTATCTAAAGGAAATTATTTTTTTTAAAAATGAAGCTTGAAAGGAAACAGCAGGATCTCCTCAGTGTGGGAGAATGCCAGCTCTGTCTGCAGRGCTGTCCTACAAAAACAGGAGCAGGAGGAAAACCAAGCTCATGGGAAATGAAAGCCTTGAGCTTCGGTGATGCTCTTTTAATGAATGTGAGCATATGAGCATGAAAAGAATAAAGGTAATCTGCAGTTTGGGGTATGCAGCTGAAAAAAAAAACCTGGGCATTGCTGAGGCAAAAAGGAAATGAAAACGGCAAGAATGAAAAATGATCAAAACGRGGAATATGTGGAGTGAGCCTGAGGGATCAGAGTAAAGGGCAGGGGCTGTTTCCAAGCTCTGGAAAAGGAGGATTTCACACAGCTGACAGGACTGATAGGAACGAGATCCTATCAAGATGCTCAGAGTTCTGAGGAGAAGACAAATATCCCAAAAATTCAGTTTTGCTGTAAGACAGCCAGGCTATTGGAATAAAATCCATCTTCCCCCCTGCAAAACCCCTCATGGTGCTCACCAAAARCCAATTATTGTAAGGGAAAAACACATGGCTAATGGGTACGTTTCAGATGAGGCTTCAGCACTCAATGGGACCTAAAAAAATCCTTCTCCTGTTTTCCAGCAAAGCTCAGGAGAGGAAGARGAGAMTCTGMTGGGTGTTCCCAGGCCWAAGGCAGAAGCATCTGAACCTAAATGCTGAGGGAAGTTTATGGSACAGACTCAGAAACAGCAATTTCAGGGGCTCTTTGGGTGTTTGTCCTTGAAGCAGCACCAAAAGCTGTCCTGCACACCCTGCCCCAAAAGCCAGGCCTGGCCAGGCCCTCCTTACCRTGCTTGCCATAGGAATTGCCCATGTTGTAGGTTGTCCCATCAGACTCATAGTGGGGATGAGCAGTGGCCCCATTGACTGCGATGAACTTGCTCCAATCCACCTGYAAATGCCAGAGATTTTCAGTCAGGGCAGAACTTTCCCAAGGGTTTTGGGGAGGTCTGAGGAAGAGGAGCAGAATTTATTCATTGTTAATCATGTGGATGTGGAYTCCAGCCTTCATTCTGCCTGGAGTCTTCCTGAAATCCTTGAAAATTAAGGATATTCCTCAATGAGTAAAGCAGGACTGACAGCAATGAGCATTCCTTGGAAACCATGAATATCCCTGACATTATGGGAATGTTGCCCATAATAAGCACAGATGTGTGAAGAAACAGTCACTACCCCAAAAAATCACCAAATTTTCTGTCACCAAAAGCTTGGAAAACCAGGTCTTATTAAGGCATCTCAAACTGGAGAGTTTAAATGTGCAATCACCCCTTCCATTCCTCCACTTAGCTAAAAAAAATTTCAGTCTGCATGTAAAAAAGCAGCTTAAGGGGATTTTTGTTTRTTTTAATGACAAGGTGATTCAGCAGAGCTGAACCTAGAAATCCCCACGTGTGTTTTGATGGCTGCGTTCTGGTTCACAAACAGATGGCAAATCACCCAGCTCTGTTGGGAGCTGTGCTTTGTACACAGCTCATTCCTGACTCACTCTGACCCTGGAGCGAGGGAGGCACTCCTGGAATGGCTCCCTCGAGGGCTGAGGGTGCTCTGAGCTGGCATTTTGTGGTGTCAAACTGATTTAGGGAGGGCAGGATCCTCCCTGTCCAGCCCAAATCCCCCTTAAGTGCATGGCCAGGGGGACTCGTGGCTTGTGCTGTCCTTTCACAGATCCTTTTCTGTCACCTCCTGGCAGAGGATGCAGAGGGAAAGACTTTTCTGATGTTTTGGTCATTTTCCAGCAGGGTAGAAAATCAAGTGGCAGCTGAACCAACCCTTTGCAGCAGAGATTTCAGYCAAGACTTTGAGGGGCGGCTTTGGAGCGTGTGAAGCTTGGGGTGTAAAAGACAGAAAAAGCAGCAGATGTGAAAGCGAAGCACCAGGGACGAGGGCAGATGGGAGATCTGCAGGGGTAACTTTTTCTTACCCACCAGAAAAAGCTGTTTCCTGCTCTGCTGAGACAAGCCCAGGCGTGCAGGGAGAGCAGAGCAGAAATGCCAGCTGTGCCCAGTTGGGCACTGACAGCATCCCCACCCCAGAGCTGCCCTGCTGCAGCACGAACTGCTCAGGCACTCAGGCATGAACACACACTGCTGGTCCAGACAAATTCCTTTGGAATCTGATCCCTTTCTGCTGCTCTTAAAGCCAGCAAGGTGTGATTTTCCACCATCCATACCCCAGCTCCCGGCTCCCCACACCTTTTCCTTCGTTTCCAGCGTTTCTGGGTCCACCTTGTGCATGAAGATGTTCTCGTTGCTGACGTAGTAATCCCCTTTGTACAACACATAGTTCACGTTGGCATTGTCGCTGGGCTCTGGAACAGAAATCCAGGAGTTGTGCACAGCTCTGTGCAGCTCATGTCACATTATGGCAAGTTAGACGTGTTTAAACAAATAAACCCATTTGCGGTGACATTAATCCCCGTGTGATTGATTGGAAATATCTCGCTAATCTACCAAGGGAAACCGTCTGTGCAGGTGAAGCCGGGTTAAAGGGACAAGGACAGCATTGCTGGGGCTGGGGAAGGCAGCTGGGGGTTGTGGAGAGGTCTGGAATATTCTGAGGGAGCTGGGGTGGGGATTTGGGGAGTTTCACTGTGGGTTTGAGCACTGTGGGCAAGGCTGGATGCTGTGGCAGAGGGGAAACAAGAGCAGAGGGTGAGCACAGCATGAGCAAACATTTCCAACTTCAGCTCTGCTCTGCTCTGCTCTGCTCTGCTCTGCTCTGCTCTGCTCTGAGTGGGGAACACTTTGCTCGTGTTTAAGCCTCTTTTTTCCCTGACGTACAAAGGATCCTACAGGTCCTGGAAGTTCCGTTCCTGTGCAAGGCCATCCCTCACCCTACTCCATAATCTCCTGCCCCTTTAGCCCAGGAAGGGAGGGATTAGCCCACTTACCCTACAAGCTTAGCAAGGCAAGGTGTTCTAAGGGCAAAGCTGGCTCTCAGGTAGAACATCAGGGTGTAATGCTCATTACCAGCACTGCACAGGATGTTCTTTTGGGGAGAGATTTCTGTGGGAAATTTGTGACAAGATCTGGGATTGAGCGAGCTGAGGAGGCGTTGAAACCTCAAACTGTGCCTCCCCCAGCTAAGGCTGCCACCAATTTGCATAATTTTTGTGTTTGGGTCATATTCTGAGAAAAGAAAAAAAGYGGGCTCACAGAAAGTCTGTCAGACTTCCTCGTGCCTCCCTTCCCACCTAACCACAAGTTCCTCCAGGAAAATCTCAGAGCGTTTCTCATTTTTTTACACAACCCCTCTTACGTGGCGGCTCAAAGCGGGACAGGAAGCGCCCAAAGATGCTTTTGCAGGGGTCTGGCATGGCCAAGGTGCCRAATTCCGAGGCCACAATGCGGTTGTGCTGGCTGTTGGTCAGGTAGGAGCTGCTCTGCAGGAACCTGCTCCGGTAGGTGACAGTGCCATGGGCCAGCTGGAACTGGTGCAGCAAGGCCATGCCATCGAACCAGTGGTTAAACCTTCCAGGAGAGAGAAATRGGAGATAAACATGAGGAGTTGGGCATTATGGGATGCTCTGTAGTGCTTTTTTACATTTATTTTTGTTGGCAAAAACCGATTCCCAGATCCCCTGAAAAATTCAAGAGGTACAGCTTTGTTTGGGGAAACACCTTGAATAAAACAAAGCAAATGGATTTGCAGCGGTGGGATGTGAAGAGTGAAAATGCAGTAAGATTTTTTTGTGCAGGTAAATCACCCACTCCTGCACAGGGAATAGAGTTTGTGCTGTACTGTACAACAATAACAGAAATTATCACTGCCAAGCCTTTTAGCTCTCAGCTTCTTGCAGGATGTTATTCTCTCCAAACAAGGAAATTTGTGAGATTTCCAGAAAACCTGCTGGTCTGACTCTGGGAACATGACAAGGACATCAGCTCTGGCCAGCTTGCTGCCATCATTTAGTGTCAGTTATCCAGCATGGTCCATTCCAAGCCATGGGCAGCAGGTCCCTTCTGAAATATTTCCAGATATTATTTTTGAAATAGTGCAGATTTCCTTCTGAATCAACTCACACCACTCAGTGTGACCAACTCTCCAAATTCCTGCCCTGGATTTCAGAGTGCTCAGGGCCAGATTTTTGCTCAGGACACAGGAGCAGAGGTGGGGATGTTTTATTCCCCAGCCCAGCTGCCTCATCCCAGCACTGTGAGTGGGTGAGAGCGTCTCTGACTCAGCAGCTCTGTCCTGGGTGACTTCACACTGCAGCTCCTCTGGCAGTTTCCAAATGAGGGAGCAACTGCTTTCCAAGASTGCCTTCAATATTTCTCTCTTCCCTTACTTAAAAAGAAATTAAGAGATGCTCCAAATAATGGTTAGCGGGGGGTCCCTTTGGCTTCAGGCAGAGCTCAGGCTAGAACCTGAATTAAAAAAATTAAATTAAAACGACTTACTTGTCATTACCAAACTCGAACTTGCCCGGGCCGTTCCTCAGTAGATTTCCATTAATCCATTTGGGAATGTGTCCTTTAATCTTGGCTGGGATGGGCTCGGGTGTCTCTTCCACGCTCTGCACCAAGGGCGAGATGCATTGCAGCCCCCTGGGCCTGTGGCAGAGGGTTTGCTCCTTGGGTGGGCTGGGCAGGTAATTCTTGAAACCTGCAAAGAGAGCAGGGAGAGCAAAAAAGCAGAGAAATGAGATTTGCACCAGAATAAAGTGAAAATTGTAGGGTTTGAGTTTGGACAGCAAGGAGAAGAGCAACTCAGCATCCTTCAAGCAGCAGAATTGTGGTGGATACTCAAGGCAGAGCTCTGGTCCCCCAAAACCCCAAACATCCACTGAAAAARCAGTGGATTTTAATCTACTGTATTTAATCCACCAAGACACCAGTTCTGCAGCCCAAAGRAGGTAACAGAATATAAGATGATAGAAAAGTTGATAACTTTTCTTTTAATTAAAGAAATGCGTATTTGGAATTTATTTTATAAATAACCATGAATAAAAAGAAAAATAAAATAACTACAATCCCCAAAGAATGGAAATCAGGAAGAACACGAATGAAACTGAGTGGAAATACATTGACAGGACCAAAGACACGTACCAGTTTTCCTTGGTAAGGAAACAGGCAATAGCAGAGGAGGATAATTTGTGATGGTTTGGCTGCAGTAACCCCTGTTAGTGCCCGTTCCAGGACAAAAGCCCCAGGGGAGCATGAAGCGATTGGAATGTGCCGGGTGATGTCAGAGATTGGCTCCCATCGCCTGCCTTGCAAAGCCTCATCAACACAAGGATTGTTCCAGCAATCCATTTAGCTGTAGAGGGGGATTTACCGGGGGTGCTGTCCCTCTCCGGGCTGGCACCTGCACAACCTGTCCCTGTCCATC
>NW_026624149.1:98134-118938 GCF_030028575.1 Malurus melanocephalus
AGCACAGAGCCATCCTGGATCTGCTGCAGAGTGCTTTGGGAGTGACAGAGGGATCAGAAAGGGCTCGTGGCAGAGGGAACTCCATCAGTCAGGGCTGGTCCCCACACCACGCACTAAAGGGAATCCAGGCTGTTACTGAATCCACTCGGATTTTTTGTTCTTTCACCACGGCTACTACAGCCTGTAATCCCAAGTGTAGCTGCTGCCCGATTTGCCTCCTCTGAAAGCCTTTGCTCAACATCTCCACAGGAAATTTGCTATTTCAGCCAGAATATCTGCAAAGGAGCTGAGCTGCCAGGCAGAAGTTTCCTAAGCTTGCTTCTCTACACAAAAACACCACAGACTGGGCGTCAGGGACACAGGAAGGTAAAATGCAAGATTCCAAGGGAGTTCTCCGATTTGCTGACCCCCAAATCCTCCTTTAGATCTCGAAGTGTTTGCAGAAACACCGATTTAGTTTGCCAAGGTGCAAAACATGCAATAAAAAAGGAGAGGGACACATCCCTAATGAGGTATTTCGCATCCAAGTAGAAACAAAGCATGGCATGACTCAGGATGGCACTGCATCAAAACTTCCTGGACAGCACTGCCAACGGAAATTTCGGGAAGATGCATTTCACAAAGRAGCCTGACCAGGACTGGAAAAGACCCCCTGAGTCATCCCCTCCCAACTGCTGCCCCAGAAATTCATATATAAAAACTCTTTTAAAAATCCCTATGTCTCTTGGCACTTATTCCCTCTTTGGATATCTGCCCCCTGTCCAGATGACCAGAAAAGTGCTTTGAGTTYGCCAAAGGACATTATTCTTGTTTTTCTGCAGCTCTGTTGCGTGGCTTTGGTAGTTTTCCCTTTCTCGTGCTGTATTTAGGGTGAAGAATCATATCACTTCCTAAGCTAAGTAAGCCAAGTTCTTTTTGTTTTCCTTGTCCTGTGATAACCATTCACGTGATCATCTCAGTAATCCTTCTTGAAATCTGATCTAGATAGAATTCATCTACTTAGAATTCATTCCAAGGCGTCCCCTACAAAGTGGAGTTTTAATAGAATGGGCTATAAACAACAAGAATATTTACGGAAACGTCCCAATCCCTTAAATTGAGACCAGAGAGGGACAAGGAATGGATTATTTTTTTTCTTCTGAGAATCACTCAAATGAGCTGAGGATCCTGGCAGAAGCGCAGGCAAAATGGGAGCACACCACAACACCCAGGTGAGCCAAAACAGAAGTTTTCAGAAACAAGACAAGTCAATTCAGAATAGCCAGGAGGAGGGGAGGAGTGCAAGAAGGAAAAAAAATTAAATCCTATGCGTCTTCCTTATTAAACAAAAAGAAATTGAATAATAATTCTAAAAATTGTTACATTTAACTGCATTTTGAATGCACTGAGCACATGGAACACAAACAGCTCATGCTTCAACATGGCTAATGAGCAATTGCAAAACAGTTGTTTCACCTTCAGGGAAAAGATCAGCCATAAATCATAACTTTTTTTAACACCCACCCATCCAAGTTTGGCCCAATCTCTCCCTGCAGAAGGCAGAAGACAGCCTGGTTTTTAATTTTAAGCAACATTTAAATAAAATTATTCCTGCTTCTGCTCTGTCTACGCTCTGAGATGGAAGAACTTGGAACCACAATAAAAACTCTGCAGCCCCAGGGCGGTGTCTGTGTGAGCTCAAATTTATGAAAATCAGCATGATATCCCAGTCTTCCCTCTCAGAAACCTCATTTCTCCTTGGTATTTTCCATCCTCCCTCCAACTTTCAAAAACAGGTTTAAGGTCCTTGGCATATCCGAGCAGAGATATGTGCCAAAACACAGAGCAAGCTGTAACTTTCCTCCAATCTTCTGTAAACCCAGACAGCAATTACCCCTGAGTGATCCTGGCCTGGCACTTAGCTCCTGTTTCCCTGTGCAGTGTGCTACTATTTCACTGCCTGGGATGAACTGACAGCCCAGCATTGATTATTTATTGATTATTTATTGATTATTTATATGCAGAAATGGAGGGGCGAAGGACCAGGCTCTGGATGGGAAAGGTGCTGTGGAGTCCCTGTGTTTCAGACATTAAATTGAACTTCAGCAGCAGTGGGTGGGACCCCGAATGACTAAAGGTGGATGGAGGAGCCAGGGGAGCCATTTGCTAACGCTGGGATCACACAGGAGAGAGCAAATCCATCTCAGTTTTTACCGACASATTCAATCCCAAGGCTTAGGCACCACCTCTCCACACCCAGTCCAATTGTTCGGCCCAGGACCACCAGAATTAAGGGCAGAATTCAGCAAATAGACTGCTCAAAGTATTCTTCAAGCAGGGAGAGTGAAGTAAGAATTWWTTTTTCCCTGAGAATGGTTCAAACKGGGAATAATCCCCTGGCACAGGCTGYGTATGAAGCACAGATTGGCACCACAGTGAAGCAAACCAGTTTTACCCCAAYCCCAGCCCAACCTGCAGCTGTGGGTTTGTGCCCTCCAGATTCCAGCATTCCCCTGAGCTGTCCCCAGTGTGCCACCCAGATTTCGGAAGGGAAGGGGCAGCACTTGCCTTGGGAGTGCCGGGAAGTGCCCGTGYTGGGCTCCTTGTTCCATGCAGCTGCTTGGTTGCCCATGGCCAGGGGCTCAGCCACCCACTTSCTCGCTTCACAGACAGAGGAGCAAAGGAAAACGTGAAAGAAGAGACAGAAAACACAGGGGAGAAAACAAATGGAGAAAAGAAGAGGAAGGCTCAAAGGGAGGAAAAGAAAGGGACAGTGAACTCCTACTCATGGAAAARCTTTTAATTTCCAAAGGACACCACAGAAATAGATTCTACACTTTGGGGTCTTCTGGAGGCACAAGGCAGATTTGAGAGTTTTTCAGCTCTTTGGGTACCCAGAAGCAATTGTTTGGATTTAAAGGACAGGAAAACACGACTATCATGCAAAAGCAGAAATTCCCGTGAATTAAGCCATGACTTCTATTGGTTCCTAATTTGTGAAAATCTCAGTCAAACAAACAAAAAAACCAAAACAAACAAAGGAACAAAAAACCCAAACAAAAAGCAGCTCAAGCTGTGCAGCGATGGCACGAATTGCAGAGTCGGGCTGTGATACAGAATCTTTCGGGCCTGTTTTTCATTGCACGTTCAGGGTAAAGCTCGGCCATGCTGCCGCTCYGCAGAGCCCTCTCCCAGCCCACAGTAGCTGCCTCCCCTGCACAGAGAATCTGCTGTTTCCCAGCTCCACACCATCTGTATCTGCTGTAATCCTCGCCTCTCCCCTTTATCTATTTCAAAAAATAACAGACATTTTCTGCCATCTAACAAAGCCCAAAGATCGCTCAGTGCCGAATTTCTGACAATAGGAATGAAATTGCTCTCCCGACGCGCGTCAGGAGCAGCAGCAGCAGCAAACCCCTTTCCGAGGGGATGCGATGAAAAGGAATCGTTTTTAGCGCGTTTTACCTGGAATGAATTGCATCAAGGCGAGGAGGAAATGCTGCAGGTGGGCGAGCAGGAGGCTGGCGGCCGACAAAAGGATTTCGGCTAACATATTCCGGCGGGCGGGGGGCATCGGCTCGGAGCACAGGCACAGGTAGCGGTGCCCGGGTGGCGAGCAGGAGGCAGTGATGGCTCGGAGGTGAGAGCAGCCTCACATCATCCTTTCACAATAAGAGCCGAGGCCGGGGCCGCGCCGTGCCCGCGCTGCGCTCCGCGGGGCCGGGGCGGGTCCTCCGCCAGCCCGGGGCGCGCACCGGCCCCGCAACGCGCTCGCCACCTGGGCCAGGTAAATGCGGGCTGCCAGGGCATTGCCGAGCCTGCCAAAAATGCTCCTGCGCTCTGTTGTAGCCGCAGAGACGGGGKAAAATAAGATAGGGATTTATGGCTCAGAGCAGCCAACGCTTCCAGGTAATTCTTTCAGAAATTCCTCTCGCCCTGCCTTCTTGTTCGCCTGCCAGAAATACGTGGGATACAAAATACTTTTGTTTCAAAACCCGAGTAGCCATTTTGCATCTTAATGAATGTCCAGGTTTCAGGAATATTGGTGGCCCCGCCAGATTCCTGGACCTCGGACAAACCCTTTTCCTCGGGATGCCCCGAGGAAGCCGCCAGCGCTTTGCCAATGTGATGAAACATCTATTTTATGGTATTACGCAGCTTTTAAAAGCTGCCCTGTGCCTGGAGAGGGAGCCGGGCAGCAGGCACAGCACTCCAGGGAGCCCATTCCACAGACAGATTAATACTCATCCTCAATCTGCTGCAAATTAAGCTGTTTTCTTTCCGTCCTTCCTACAAGAACCAAGGAACACTCGATTGCTGTGTTTTTGATAACTCTTCTCTTACCGTGCCCTCCCTTGAGCTGTGCTTTCTCTCAACAAACCCAACTGCTCCAACCTTTTCTCACAGATCACTTTTTCTCTGCTCTTTAATATTTCTGGTTTCCAGAAATTTTGATTTCTGCTTAACCCCTCATCTTCTTGAGATCACAATGAATTTCCAGGGTATGCTATTGAGAGTGTTCCAGTTCGCTGCTCTTTAAAAAACACTGTACCCTCTAAAGTCCTTTTTCTAAATCATTTGGGATAATGAGGAATAAGCAAAGCAGGAAGCAGATCACTGTACAATACCACATTGGCTGATTTGGCAGAAAAAAAAAGAGTATTCATTACTTTTAAACTCATTTATTTGTCCCCACTTAATGATTGCTCTTGTTTTATATAATGTGACACAGGATGGTGTCAATGATTTTACACCAAGCTAGACCCATTGTAATTTTTCCATATTAAGCCAGCTATTCTGATCAAGGATTTTTTAAAACTTAATTTATTGTTATCCAAGTCATAGTTAAGAAATTWCCTCCAAACCCTCCCCAGGATGGAATTTAGGCTGCCTGAGCTCTGAGTCTTTGCCCTCCATTTTTTTTCAAGCTGTTCCCCCTGAGGATGCAAAACACCCACTCTGTCCTGTTCCAGTGCCACTTTCATCATCAGGATTTCAAAGACAAGTCAAAGATGAAACATAAAGATTTCAGCTTTAGATAAGAGAAGAGCAATGACAAGAACTGAGCTTTTTCATCACTTACAATTTCCAGCCTGTGGAGAAGTTCACAGCAAGCCCAGAAATGCAAAGCYTCAGTGTTAAGACCCCCTGGCTTCAAAAGGGTCAGAACTTCTTCTAATATGCTTCCAGTTTTTTTAAAAAAATCCGTTTATATGCTCTTATTAATCTGTCATCTTAGACGTTCTTGTTAATTTRTGGCCTGAAGCTTAACTAAGGAAGGGAGAAGCTTTAAGGAAAACGTGGTTACCAGCTGAGCTTCRCTGATCAGATTTGGCAGCTTTAAAGCCAATTAATTTTCTGTCCAAACCTCCTGCAGTAAAATTGGAAAGCGGATAGGGACGGGATGGGTGCCAGTTGGGTCTCAGGAAGAGCTCMCTCCTCACAGAGAGCAGGAATGAGCTTGTGGTGTCAGATCAGAAGAGAAAACTTGCTTTGGTTCCCCCAAAAATCACCGAAATCCATGTGAGAGGCAATCAGCAGCACCATTCRTGGGGTGGATGCGTTTTAAACAAATGGGGAAATGGGAAAATTTTAGTTGGTAATGGTGTAGAAGAAAAATGGTGTGCAATGAGTATGTCCATATATTGAGATATTGAGTGGAACACTAAAGAACAGCCAGCAGAAAAGTCCTCTGTATTTCTGGSCAGCACAACAATTATGGAAAGCTCCATTTAAACAGGGAGAGATAAATGAATGATTAATGTGTTTCCATTGCTGAAATGTTATTTAACTTCACAGGAAGAGACTGATTTATTTCCAATGGATCTTTTAAACTTTATGAACTTAGCATTTCAAGCCAAAACTTTTTAAAAGTATGCATTTAATTCATTTTACTTAGTTATTTTTATATATATACTCGCCTATATTCATGTAGCAAACCCAGAAGCTTCACTACTCTCAGTAATTAAAAAAATAATTATAACCACACTGTTCATAAGCTCACCTAGGTTACTATGGCCATACTCACTGACTTTGCTTTCAGTATCTCCTCAGATCCTAAACTCCTCYTATTATCCCAGAAATCCCACTCTATTAAGTGTTACTAAATTGAATGACAACSAACTATATAAGAAATCATTGTAGAAAAGCAAGAATCATTATTCAGAAAATATACCTTGGCTTTAACTGCACTAAGCAGTTCTTCATTGTTCTAAAAATTGATTTGTATTCATTTTTATTGGATTTTATGAAACTTYTAAACAGAGCAAACTGCTGCAACAGGAACATTTGATTCCCTAGGGGAGAAAACTTATAAAATTACTGTATCCCAAAATCCGGGTTCTGATGCTTAATAATAGTTGGATGTATTGGCCACATAAACTAAATCGAGATAATCCAAATCCAGATAATCTAAAAACGCTGCACGATTTCCCCAAAAAGCACAAAGAGCTCAAATGCAGTAACAGGCAGATACTCACCAGTAACCACATTTGTGTAAYTTTTCTTTACAGCCTTGCATAAATATCTGTGGGTGAGTGGCTGCGTACAACCCTTGAGTAGTTTTGAAACTCTGGGCTTTGTCATCATCACAGACGAGCTGATTTTAGAAACACAGCAYCATATTTTAGCAAATGTCACTTCCTAAATCGCCTTCTCCTTTTCTCCCACATTTCTCTGTTAAAACGGCAGTGATTACAGGGTGAGAATATCAGGGACAAAACAGGAGCCTGCTAAATATGATGCAGCCCAGTGGTGAGACTTTTGAAAGCCTTTCSATGCTAAAGATGCAGATAGGCACCTTATGGGATTTTCCAAAATTCCTAAGCGTGTAAGGCGCTTACACCATGCTTAGGCACTTTGAAAATCCTGCTAAGGACATATCTACATCTTTAGGTCTCTAAATCTCACCCTCCATGTCCAGTTCCTCTCATTGTTTGTTTTAAATCGTGTCACTGTGACACGTAGCACATTTGGCTTTGAGCTCATGAAAGGGGGAAAGGAGGATGGATTAAGTCTGAGAGGATTTAAAGAGGAAATCACTGCACAATACCGGGGTGAAGATGTAAATATATCTTATTCCAGCAGTTTTCTTTGTTACATAAGCCCCACAGTTTGTACAAATGATCCTTTGTACATTCCAATGTTTCATCTGTTTTTTTTAACAGTTGAATGATAGGAAAGAAAAAGRGCAGAGTGTTCTAAGTGTATATCAAACAACACTCACATAGTCAAATAACAAAATATGAGCACACTTTAATTCCAGATCATGTTGCATTATCTATTTATTTATGAACATCAACAGCAAAGTTTGATGTTTTGTATTAACATGGCCTTGAAAAGCTCTGCAAGTATTACGAAGTATTTTARATTAAGATTTTATACTTTCCCCAAGTAACATTCTTAATAGAACTCTCCTCTTCCCAAGCTGATCTTTTCAAGCTGTTTACATTCTGAGGCAAAATTGAAATAATATTGCAAGTACATTCTATTAAGATTTTAGCACAAAAAATCTTTTAATGTAGAAAGGAAAAAAAAAAAGAAACAAAACCAGAGAATGGTCAAYATGAAATAATCTGAGGTAATGTTCCACTTACATCATAAAATTCTATGTTTCACAGAAATGTTTTTTTACAATGTTTACTGGGTTAACCAGTAAAACCCAGATAGTTTAATGTCTAAATCCCTTGAGTCACAGGATTTCAAACAGATATTCAGAATTGTTTTTACTAACTACCACTACACCATGTATTTAAACACTCAGTAGCTGCTGGAGTTGTTGATAGTTTCCTGAACTGCCGGAAATATTTATATAAGAGACTGACAGAAATATTTATATACAAAACAGACATAGCAACACTTGTAACAGTTTGTTTTCATAGACAAACACAACCTTGGCTCTGCATTTCTGCAAGGAACGCCTTTTAGCTTTGCAGAGTACTGGCAATGACAGCAAATCTCTGCTTCAGGCTCTCCCTTTTYTGCTTTAGGTGGTTTTCTAGAGCCCTGGCTTCTTTTAAGATCCCATCAAGYTCCTGGACATAAGAAGAATCTAATGCTGCTCTTGCACTAAAGTGAAGAAATCTGTCATTAAAATCAATGCTAATGCCATTAACTTTCTCCCTACTTAAAGCTGCTTTTATGTTTTTCTTAAAAGTATGTTTTCTATCAATACCCAGTTTCTGACAAACACAATTCTCTGTAGTAACAGTAAACAGYATTTTTCTTTCAAGATGTCTTTGACAGTTTTCAGCGCTAACTTCCCTAAACTGCAGCCACCCATCCATCTTATCCACAGAATTTTAAAACWACTGTGCAAATAGGACAAAGTTGACTTGCCTTATAATGTCAGCATATTTTGATAACAAGGTATTAATTTCTTTGCTCATCTCTGTTAAGARAGAAAAAAWTATTTAAGCCCTTGAATGAATCTCCAACATTAAYTTAGGTCATTCCATACTTACTTCCAGTATATTTAATACATCACCATTTAAAACCTTTTCCAGTGGTTCACTGTTGGAAAACGACTGCGAGTCCTTAGAAGGAGCCAAATCTGTTTGGTCAGGCAACTGAGGATTTTCTGAAGCTTCATTCTAACAACAGAGCACATTAGAAAAAATACAGGTTCTAGGATTTAAAACAAGCTTAGCGCAGAGTTTAGCTGAGAGAAAGGAGAGGTTTAGGAAGATCTTGAGGGTGTTTTTGGAGAAAACCCAAGTGGTGTTGGGTTTACAGCACCATGAGCATCTTGCGGAGTGGGTGGGAAGTGCCAGATTGAGATCTCTGTATATATACACACATATTTATTTATATGTACACTTATTTTTTTCTATGTACACTTATTTTTTTATATATACACTGATATATATATAGTCTATATATCTCAGTGAAAGCTGGTGTACTCCAGAAGCTCGTTCTCAAGAAGTTCTACATAAAATATCCCTGTGCTAACCCAATTTTGTTGGGCTTTAAGCCCTCAGAGAAACTATGGTTTCTTCACACGGAAACGCCATTTATATTCCCCCAAACCTCCCTAAAGCTCTCCGCGCCTTCAATTCAGAGGAGGACATGGCCAGGGGGTTCTTCCCTCCCTCACACAGCCCCGCTCACCTCGGTTTTTTTGCGTTTATTTCCTTTCTCCTCCGCTTGTTCCGCGCTGCCCGCCATGGCCTCCCCGCSGAAAGCACGCGGTGCTCGCTGCGCGGCCGCTCCGGGGAGCATGGCTCGATAAAAACGGGAAAAACCTGAAATCTGTCCCCTGCAAGGGCGCTCTCCACACGGCCGGGAAGGCGGAGGGAACGGCGGGGTGTTCTAAAAGCGGGAACCGAGGGGATTCATCCCTTGCCGGTCCCCTCCTGGCCCTGAGGGCACCGAGCCCGCGCCATCCCCTCAGGCGGGCGGGCGGGGAACGGCCGTGAGGGGCGAGGGACTGGGGACAAGTTAAAAGGGATAAGGGACAAGTTAAAAAGGGGCAAGGGACAAATTAAAAAGGGGCAAGGGACAAATTAAAAAGTGAAAGGAGAATGGAATGTCTTTACAAACAAACTCTGACTCTGGGCTCTGGGGTGAGATAAGGCTGATACTGGGAGATAAAAAAGAAACAATGGGAAGGATTTCCATAGGAATTCCACTGATTGACTTATCTCAGACTATGTGAATAAGCTACCAGAGCAGAGACACAGAGATGGATATTGAAAGGGGGCAATTTATGATAGAAGGGGGGTTTCATCAGGCGTTTCGGGGAGCCTGTAACTTTCAAATACCTCAGCAATGGGGAAAGAAAGAGGGACCCGCGGCCGGGAAATTGGGATAAAARGAGGCTGMGTCCTCTATGAATCTGAGAGACCCCATGGGAAATGCCCATGACCTCTCCSTTTATTCATKAATAAAGTTGCAGGACTCCTCTGTCTCCTTTTTAGACATAAACCTCTAGTGCTTGTGGATTAATTTTCCTAACAAAAGGGACAAGGGACAGCCTTTCCCCTCGGGCTGGCAGCACCGGGAGAGGCCCGAGGTGTCCGGCAGGGCTGAGGGAGCGGCTTCGACCCGGCCAGGGCCGTCCCGGGCGGTTTTATTAAACTTTTAAACAGTTCCTCGATCCATTCCCGTCAATTTTCACCACCTAAGTGAAATCCCTGGAATGCCTTTCACTCTCGATGGATCCGCTTCAAAACATGAGCTGTAAGTGAGTGTAATCTGAGAGGTTGGCCACTAAAATGAGTAACAGCCCTAAAATGAGTAACAGCCCTAAAATGAGTAATAGCTCTAAAATGAGTAACAGCCCTAAAACGCACAACTGCCAAGAGATTTTTTTTTCTCTTTTTTAAAGAATTGAGAATAAAATTGTATTTTCCCGAAGTTGTGTTTCACTTCTGTAGGTAAAAACGGTGTTTGGTTTCACCAAAAAGTGATTGAGTCACCCCTCGGCTCCTTTGCAAGAGGAGGAAATCGAGCAAAATAATACAGGAGAGAACTTTTATTATCCAAACAGATTAATCACCACACCAATTAATACCAATTAATTGCTTTCCTAAATCCTGGCTTTGTTCCTTGCAGTGAAATGAATCATTGTAAGATCTGAAGTTACACATTTGTTATATTATGATATGAGATTTTATATGTTATGGTATGTGATTTGCATTATGGGGCATGATTTATGTTATGGTATGTGATTTTCATTATGGTATGTGATTTACATTATGGTATGTGATTTATGTTATATGTAGACTTTATCTCTGTCCTGGGGTTTGTTTTTTTCCTTTTTTTATCTTTWTTYTCTCTTTTTAAGAGTAGGAGAGCTCTTAATCTCACATATGTTATCCAAAAAGACTCKGAAATTAAATTCCCAGCATGAAAAACCAAACTGCTGAAAGAACAAGAACTAAATACTTCCCCAAAGTAGAAACAATTTTTAATAAGCTGCCATGGCCTACTTCATTTAATTCTCACATATTTTATAGATATTTATGCTGYTACCAATACTATCTAAACATTAGGAAACAGGACAGAGTATATTAGGGGAGTGTTCTTAAGGTGTTTACTTATTGGGTCACCATTAATAGGTTTTAGTAACAGACTACCTGAAGAAAACTAAATGAAACAGCTGAATTTTCATTTCCATTATCTTAGTCTATACATAAAGTTCAGRCTAAAAATAACATTGAAAGAAAATGGTCCAAGAGGTGGGTTCACTCGTACTGGAGTTTCACTTCCTTTAAAATTCAAGAAAAATCATCTAAGCCATTAATCTAAAAGTAGTTGCAGTTCCTTTAAGATTGAAGATACTAAATTCCAAGAAGAAAGAAAGCTTACCCTTTACCAAAAAAGCTATTGGATGAGTTAGAATCCGGACCTGAAAAATGCAACTATGTACACCAAATCTTTATAATTTCAAATAAGTTTGAAAGGTGTGTTTTCAACCTCAAGATTATGTCCCTAATTTTATCGTACAGGTATTAAAGCATTCTCTATGAACTTTGTCAGGTTTTTTACCTCCAAGAACAGGAAGAGGCATGCTAATAGGTGAGAGAATGTCCTGGGGATGTGGGTTTGTGTTTGATTTGGGAGTCTGAGGTGGTTTTTTTCCCTATCCACAACTTGGGGTTTTTCAATTTACCCATGGAGCTGCAGAGCTGAACGCCCTAAATTCTGATCAGGGTTAGAAACAACAAATCAAGGCATGGGGGTTGCAGTTAACAAACTGCTAAATGTTTCATTTCCAGCCTCGCTTCCCTGGTTTCTAGGGCCTGGCCCATCTCTGCAGCGGGATGGAGGGATGGGGCGTTATCCCAAAGCAGGAGCTGGACTCCTCCCAGGAATTTTCTTCTGCACAAAAGGCTGCGAGAGGAGATTTCCGCCCCATTCCTGGGCACTGCCGCTGTCAAGAACCAACACGCGCAGTGTTTTCCATCCCAAAGCGGCTTCACGAAAAGCGGCGAGCGAGGGAAGAAGCGGATGGGCACGGGCGGTACCTGCTCCCAAAGCGGCGCGCAGGTTTCAGGACGAGCCCGCTCACATCAGCGAGACACCAAAGCGGCCACAGCCACCCTTGTGGGCAAGATTTGCATAGGCGCTCTCTCCGCCAGCGCGGAGGGGAAATGCCGCACGAAAAATGCCGACGTGGGCAGAGATCTTGGGAAAGCGGCCCGATTTTGGCCGCCCCGAGCCGCTCTAAAGCCCCTCCCGGCATCGCTTCCGTCCGGCTGGGGCATCCCCGGCAGCGGCGGAGCCGGGGTGGCCTCGGGCCAGCCCCGATCCCAGTGCCGGCAGTTCCCGTCCCTCCGCAGCTGCGCCCGCCCAGTTCCATCGCTCGGCTGCAGCGCCCGAGGAACCAGGAGGGACCCCCGTGAGCACTTACCTGCATCCCTGAACTTCTCCCGGCTCACATCGCTCGGCTGCAGCGCCCGAGGAATCAGGAGCGATCACCGTGAATCCCTCCCCGCATCCCTGCGCTTCTCCCGGCTCACATCGCTCGGCTGCAGCGCCCGAGGARCCAGGAGGGACCCCCGTGAGCCACCTCTGCTCCYTCACCACATCCCTGCGGCTCCTCACGGTGGGTCATTCCASGTCCGAYAGCTAAAAACTCCTTTCAGCTTTTGCCGTTCCTTTCAAACGTCCTTGCTARAAGGTCTAATAATCATCTTTTACTGCTCAAGGTTGGGCTTCATGATCCTGGAGGTCTTTTCCAACCTCTTTGATTCTATGATYCCACCATCAAGGGAAGAAGCCAGTCATTTTTTTTTTACCCATTAAACCAAGGATCATTTTTTTCTTTAATCCTCTGTCAAATGTCCTGCCTGTGCCTTCCYCTCGACTTTAGAAAAACAGAGTCGTCTTCACTTTGTGGTTAATCTGCGGTGGATGAGGCGTGCAGGGTTGGGGGTTGTGCTGTCTTGTTTCTAAGGCTTGGGGAGTGCCTGTTTGCAAACAAAGATGCTACTGGGAGCCTAGCTGTGTCTTCTGCACTTTAGAGCATAGAGAAAGAGGAAAAATCAACTGCAAATACATTCCTCAAAGTGCTTTGCTAGAGGGACAAGGAAATCACGGGCATTCCCCACCCTAATCCTTATGGGTGTGCATGTTTACTTATATTGATATTACCCAGTTGTTTGGTGTAAGAAGTCTTTTCAACTGATGAAAAAGCTTTGGAAGTGAGATGACTATTTCTGATTTCACAATAAAATCCCAGTGTGTGGCAATGGGGAACAAAGACACACGGACCTMCTTCTTGCTTGATCTGAAGAAAATAATTTCTTGCCAAAACCCAGCCTTTTTACGCCTCAAACSCGAGCAGGACAAGCACGCGTTGACTGCCCGCCCCTGCGGTGGCCCCGCCCGTGTGTCCCTGCCCAGCACCTTTCTGCTCACGCAGTGTCCACACATCGCTCCAGCCAACCCCTGCCCTGTGCACGAGGTGACCACACGCTAATTCTGCCATTTGTTCTCTTACAGGACCTGTAGCTGAACCTTCCCCAGAGTGCTTTCTGGCAAGAGCGAGCAGAAGTGAACAGGATTTAGCAAAGGTGAAAAAKGCTCTCCTTCTGTAAGGCTTTYCTSATCTCCCACAGCAGAGCAAGAGCCMGATCTTCCCGTTGCTCATCTGGTTTTAACACACTGATTATATTTAAGGGTGCAAGGGATGACCTTTCTAGGGGCAGTCAGAATGGGTTCTGACTTTTGGGTATTTTGGAAACTCGTTTTTTTCTAGGGAGAACCTGGTAAGATCAGTCTGTGTAGACGAAACTTTTAACCCTTTATAGAGCAAGAARCATCGAGCTTAACTCTGATTTCTCTCCGTGTGCTTTGGGCAGGGTGAAGATGAGTGCTGAAGAGATTCTGGTGTATGCAGTAAGACTTGGAAAAAATTTCTGCCTCTATTTTGACGGTAATTAAGCATTTATTAATCTTTTCTGTTTGAATTTCGATTTAATGCAATTCCTTTGTCAGTCTGATTTYRCCTAATTTTCCCGTAAGYTTTAGTTTTAAGTGTTTGAAGTGTTTTAGCCAAGTATYTGAGTCAGGGGAATATTTATGGCTTGTACTAAACRTTCTGGGAAGGGACTCTCAGAAAAGTTGGAATACTGGGGGGTGGACTTGGAGGGAGTGAGTAATTTCTTGTTTTATGGAATGAAGTGACTTAGAAAACAGTTTCTTCATTAAAAGCAATTTGTAATTACTGCTTCTTGTCCTTTTACTCGCCTAGAATAAAGGCACTGAAAAAAACCAAAAATTTGCATGCAAGCATCCCTCAGTTTTAGGCTAAGAGTGACCTGCTCACCCTTCAATAACCCTAAAAAAGCATTTTGCATACCTCTGGTTTGGGGGTGACTCCAGTTCTCAAATGACTGGGGGTTTCACTGTTTGTTTTGCACACAAAAGCCCTCTCTGGTTTTATTTGCTGYTGGGTTGGTGGCACTGGGCTGTGGGAACACGTAGGTGGCTGCCTGGCTTCCAGCCTTGCCTGGGTACACAGTGGTTTCTTTTGTGAGGGCAGAACTTAATGTTGTTTTTTTCCTTCCTTTTTTCACTGCGCCCTTGGAACCAAGACGACGATGGTAAGCTGACAGCTCATCTTTTATAACCTTTATTATCCATTTCACACAAACGTGGCCACGCTTACTCACCCAGAGAGGACAAGGTTCAAAGTGAGAGTGGCTGCAAAAAACCCAGAGCTGCATCTCACAGCTCTGGATGCTGATGTTGCTTTAATTCCTCCTGAGGCACTTCCCTGACAGCACCTTTCAATGCACTTTGGTGGGCAAAAAGGAGAACTGGTGCTTCTTAATTCTCATTAACAAACACAGCARCTCCTCTGGCTTATAAATTCCTGTATTCTGGGAATTCTGCTTCAAGCCAGAGGTKTAAAAAACAACATGGACTTCCTTTTTGTTTGATGTCACTCTTAAGAACTCACTCCACACAACATCCACAATGACAAGATTAATCTAGTAGCAAACTGTCGAGATCTGAGGAGACAACAGATGAAATATGAAGGATTTTCCTTTAYTATTCCTGCAGAGCTGGAATGTGATGCCCTTTGCAAGGAGAAGACTCTGCACCGTGTGCTGAGGAAYGTGAACAGCCAACTGCTCGTGGTGCGCCCGGACCTGAACGCGGCAGCTTTTGAGGATGTGACAGACCAGGAGATGCAATCTGGTAATTTCCAARTAGAAACCATCRCCATTGCTCTGCTGCTTTGTSYTAGAGCTGATTTTGTTCTTTGTAAWCATCCACTCAATKATGAGACTGAGAGMWATCAYTTAAACTTCATKKGCAAGTGGTATTTTGTGTCCTGGACATTGTTGTGGATGAGATTGCTGAGTGACTGAGTCAGTCAGACTGAGTCAGACCTCGGCCTGAATGTTATCAGATGCAGAAAAAGGCCTGTTAARATCTTTGCTTAACACAAAATCCTTAATTTTCCTTTTTTTTTTTTTTTTAATGTTGAATTACAAAAAATAGTTTTAAAATGCACACAGTGCTTTGACACTACAAGGTCTTACTTTTTTCTAACAGTAGTAGTTAACAATATAGTTCAGTATAGTTTTGCCTTTTTTTGGGTGCTTCAGCAATTTATTCAGAACTGTGTTTGTTGACCATATTTATTTATGGATCACCTCTATCCAGCCATGATCTGATTCAGATGGCCACTTCTACATGCCAGTCTCACTTTGTGCTTGCACACAAAACGATCCAAGAGCTCCCCAGTGTCGCTGGTACCCTCAGCTGCTTTAGTGCACTCTGGTTATTGCCTGATGGCACAAAGGCAAAAAGGTACAACCTGAAATCATAAAAATTCAAGTCCTGGCTCATCTGCCAGGAAAAATATCTGGCTGGGAAGATAGCCAGGGTCACCAGTGGAATGCTAAGACATCACTGAGTTCAGTTGTTGCAGCTCCCTTTGAGCTGTTTTTATAAAAATCAATTTCTTTCCAGGCAAAGGAATGCACTTCAAAATTCACTTCTACAAAACCACCACACCCTCAGCAGGGATGCCCGTGGCCTTCAGTGTCAAAGTGGAAGACAAAAGTTATTACATGTGTTGTGAGAAGGAATGTGGAGAAATGATTGTGAGATTTAAGGTGAGGATCTGCTTCCCTCTCCTCATCTCTACAAAAGCAACAGGCAAAGTTAATTCAAACCTGGAATAAAACTGGTCAGGCCTTGYGGTGGCATTAACCTGTTCCCTTTTTTCATCCTCAGGAAGGAGAAGTTCCCGAAGAAATTCCTGATGAAAGCAACATCATCTTTTTCAAAACGACATTTTCATCTTGCTGCTCCAAAGCCTTTAAGTTTGAATATTCACTGGAACGAGGAATGTTCTTGGCCTTTGAGGAAGATGGCTACTTAAGAAAATTGACTCTAAAGAAACTGCCAAAAGATGAAGTGGAYGAAACCATGAAGATAAGTTTACGTAAGTTCAGTCGGAATGAAAATCCCAACCTATGATTGAATACTTTGTTTTTTTATGAAAGCTACTTTTGTATTTCTTTATCCAAACACACCAGTTTTATAACTACTGTCAGTACTTATAGAATAAATAAAAAATTTAAAATATTTAAAATATAAATGCAAATTCTTGACARAAAGAAGCAAAGAATGCTTTCCAGTCAGACCAGACAAGAGAATTACACACTGAAGAAACAATATGCATGTCTATAAGTGGTGTAGAATTTGATCCCAAACATCTTTAGTATCTGTAGATCAAACAGCTTCTGGTTTGGACTTAGACAGTCCCAGATCTGTCAGATAATGAATTTCTCACCCCAGTAACCACACACAGATGCATCTCATGTGAGGAAACTGCAAACACTTTCCGTGACAGACCCTCAGCCTGGCCAGCGGGACTTGCCCATGACTCACYCAGCTGCATCCTCCTCCCTGTGACAAAACAACAATGTTGTGACTTAAACCCCATCACAAGACTAACAAAAGATTGGCCAACTAACTTGCTTTTCCAAATAAATAAACGCAATTTCCAATCCTGATTTTTGAAATAATAATCAGCAAGTCTGGTAGAATTCAAACAGCAGCTTGGTCGTTCTGTTTGTTGCATCACCAGAGTGACGGTAACACAATTCTCTTCCTCTTGTTATAAATAGTGCCACCAAAGTACCACGTTAGAATGTGGAAAGAGTTATCCACTCCTTCCTTACTCATGTGAAAGTCAGGATGAAGCRGAAAGTTAAAAACCACAATCTCAGTTCTACCCTAAAATGCTGCAAACCCAGAACAGAACGTTCCCTCAGCCTCCTGTTTGCGATCTTCTCAGTCACACAGGATGGCACAGATCCAAGTACTTGGAAGATAACCTCAAAAAAATAATGAGCATGAACACAAAAATCTTGAAAGTCATGTGCTCTTAAAATCAATCTCAAAAAGCATTTCTCTTCTAGGTCAATTCATGTTGTATTTTCCAAGGGACATAAATTATTCCTGTATTAAGTCAAGCTTAAGTCAGCTCTAAGAATTAATTCATGAAAATATTCTTTGTTTTACGATAGCCAAATGAAGGCAAAGCAAACCTATTTGCAAATAAAACATTTTCAGCAATGCAAAAGTAGCAAAAATGGTTCACACACGCAATTTCTGTAAATTCTTTATTGCATGGATTAAGAAAAAAACGTATTCCCTTTTCTACATCAAMTGCCAGGGTCCAGAGTTACAGGGTMTGATGTCAGAAGCAGCAGTTCAGTTTTCCAGAAGCCAAGCTTGCTTTACAGAATAAGAACCAACCAACAGTTMACTTAGAAAAACCTCAATTAAAGCTGGTATTACACGGAGAGTTCCCTTTAGCTATACAAGTCTAACACTGATGTCATGAACTCATGCCTGAATCACCTCCCTCTCACTGAGTGAGCATTTTCCAGTTTGAATCTATTTTTTTTTTCTCTATTTACATTCTAAACTAGCTCAGAGCTCCCTGMAGCTGCCCTCCCTAGGGACCCTGGGCTGTTCCTGGGTTGTGCACTGCTGATGAAGCGGAGGCAGCAGAGGACAATCGTGTGTGTCAGGGGCTGGGGACACTCAGAGGCTCCAGAGCATGGCCACAGCTTTGCAGATGCCCACGTCGTGCGCGTTGAAGTGGCAGAGGCCGCCGAAGGTGAGGGCAGACAGGATGTAGAGCCCCACGGTGGCCACTTTGACAGGGGTGTCTCCGTGCACGTAATCGGTTATGACCTGGCCCAGACCCCTGCAAGAGGAGAGAAAAGCTCACATCAGCCAGCACTCACTGCAGCCCATCCACTCGGGGTCATCCTTCCACCAACATGCCTCAAATTTTCACCTGCTCCCATCAGCCTGTCCTAAAGGATGCTCAGTTCCTGCTCAGTAAGAGGCTGCGTCTATTCCAAAAACAAAACACAACACTCCACGCATTCTGTTCAAAATACACAGATTGCCTCAGAGTTTTCTTGAAACAAGAACTGAGCACAGATTCCAGAATCCTTGGAATCTGCCTTCTTATTTGACWTCCAAGGACTGAAAAGGAGTGAAAACAAGGAAATACCAGGGACCAACCATTGTCACAAAGACACGGAAAACTTCTGGATATGTATTTAGATTACAACACTGTCAACCAAAAAATTTAACATAATTTGGGGGTTTTCTACGTCTGGAAGTGATCTCCTGTCCAGATTTGAACTATCCAGCAACAGAAGGCACAGGATGCTGCTGAACTTTGGGAAGAAACTCCCAGTCAGTACAAGGAAAGGGCAAGAATCCCTGGCACAAATTCCTAAAGACAAAACTGAGGTTTTAGAAAACCTGGCACCCCAAAGTRCCACAAAAATCTGCTTTAACCTTGTGGCAAGGAACTCCAAACCAGGATCACCTCAGGAAGGTGAATGCTGCCAGTCTGACCAACCAAGMAGTTGGATCTACTCCTAATTAGCTCTGTCCCTTCTCTCATTAAGGATCACAGCAGAACTACACTGAGCAACATGAGCAAACATCCATTTGCCAGGAATCAAGGAAACAATAATAATCCAGGTCTCCTTAGTAAAGTATTTGCTGTGAGCTCTTTATTGTGCAGAACCTCATCAACACTCAGATGTACAAAGCCACTGCATAGAGCTTTAGAGGAAGAGTGTTTTTATATTATTTTTATACAGATCTGTTATCTTTCTGTTTCCTCTGTACAACACGGGTTCTTCCACAGGTTCAAAACATCCCAGATTCTACATGTCCAGGGGCAAGGCAATGTTCCTGAGGTTAAATACTCTGTAGAACACTGGGGAATTTTTATGGATTCCTTTTCTGACTGGGAGAACAGTATGACAAAGGAATACCAAGGTACAACTTGTCAAAGATCCCGACTGTCACAATTAAWGACCAAGGCTTTGTTTGCCTCTTTCTAAATGTTTTTACACCAGACCAGGATGAGATTTTGAGACTTCCCGGTGAGTCCAGGACTGCAGTGCTTACCAGTGGCCGTGCAGGGTGAGGGCTGCAGCCAGGGAATAGTCCACGGCTGGTCCAGGGTACAGGTAGGCTGCAGGGAGCAGSCCCAGCAGCAGCACACTGACCGCTCGCTCCCCTGTCCAGTGCAAAGATGCAGCCTTGGAACCGCCTGCAAAGAGAAACACTGCTCAGGGAAAATCCCTCTGCCAAGGGGGAAGGAACTGCTTTGAGATCTGAGCAAACCAAAACCCAGCGTGAGCAATACTTGGAAACACAATGTGAGCACCAGCCCAGGTCAAAACCATCAGGAATTGATTCTGAAATTATCTYTGTAATGCAACACCCACACAGTGTTTAACTAACACACAGATAACATCCATCCATCTAAACCAAAATGCAAATGTTTTCCTTGGTTTTGGCAAGAAGAAAAGGAATTTAGAAAGTGACAAGGAAAGCAATGGACCTGAAGTTTGGACTTGGGCAAAGTGCAAATGCAAGTGCTATGAACCGGTAACAGCATTGCTGAAGGCGAGCGCACACACACTCCTCACAGCCTGAGGCACAACAGCACAATAATTTATCACAAATAACAACTCTGCACAATTACTTCCCAATCTCATAATATTCAGCATTTCACTTTCCCCCTAAACCGATTCACATTTAGGATTGTTTTCCCATTTGCTCGTAACACCTGTAACCCTACATCACCCAAGAAGACACCAAGAAAAACCACCGTACGATGTGCAGATCTTTTCTGCCCTTTGTTACAGCTGCCACTTAAAATCTCCTACCTGGCTCAGAAGATTTATAGACTCACAGATTGGCTGGGGAGGGACCTTAAAGCTCCTCTCGTTCTCAAGTCCCTTACGGCCACCAGGTACCCCCTGCATCACCTCTGCCCTTTATCCCTGCGTGGTTGTTGGTCCCTTGGAGGACCCAAGCCCAAAGTTGGCCCTTTGTAACCCAAAGGTATTGACTGAATCACAGAATGTTGGAAGGGTTGGAATGGACCTCAAGGATYATCTAATCCCAGCTCCTGTCATGGGCTGGACCCGACTGCTCTGAGCCCCATCCCGCGGGTCCTTGAGCACTTCCAGGGATGCTGAGGAACCACCTGGGGAACGGGGGTCCCTGATCCCGGGAAAACGAGAGCCCCGCACACAAAAACACACAGATAGACACAGTCAGACACACAGACACACAGCCAGACACACAGACACACACGGCCGTACCTTTTCCCTGGGCGGGTGGGCCGTGGCTGTCGCGGAGCGGAGCGCAGCGGGCGGCGGCGGCACCGAGCGCGGCGGGGCGGCGGAGCAGGGCCGAGCCCAGGAGAGCTGCGGGGACAACGGGGGCGCAGTGTGAGCGCGGGGGGACGGCTGTCACCGGGATCCCACTGTCACCGGGGTCCCGCTGTCACCAGGATC
>NW_026624149.1:119146-124161 GCF_030028575.1 Malurus melanocephalus
GGATCCCACTGTCACCGGGGTCCCGCTGTCACCGGGGTCCCGCTGCCCCCGAGGGTCCCACTGTCACCGGGATCCCACTGCCACCGGGGTCCCACTGTCACCGGGATCCCACTGCCACCGGGGTCCCACTGTCACCAGGATCCCACTGTCACCGGGGTCCCGCTGTCACCGGGATCCCACTGTCACCGGGATCCCACTGTCACCGGGATCCCACTGTCACCGGGGTCCCGCTGCCACCGGGGGTCCCGCTGTCACCCACGCAGACCCCGCTCCGCGCCCGCCCCGCGCTCCCGCCGCACTCACCGATGGCGGCCCCGCGGGGCCGCGCCCGCAGCAGCGCCAGCGCCATGTCCGCTCCAAGGGCACCGCGCCCGGACACGGAAACACCGCCCGAGCTTCCGCTTCCGCTCGGAACGGAACGGAACGGAACGGAACCGGGAGGAAGCGGGAGGAACCGGGAGGAACCGCGCGGAGCGGCCCGGCCCGGCACAGCGGCGGCTGCGGTGCGCAGGGCGAATGCAAACTGCGGGGTTTGGGACCGGCTCCCTCCCCGGGAGCGGGGGCAGGCCCTGGCACGGGCTGTCCGATCCCCAGAAGTGCCCAARGSCAGGTTGGAGCAGCCTGCGATAGGGAAGGTGTGCCCGTGGCATGGTTGGAACTGGATTATCTCTAAATTACCTTCCAGCCAAACCCTTCTGTGATTCTGTAATTCTGTCTTAAGTCCCACCGGACCCCCACAGCAGATCAAAGTGTTCCTTACCTGTGTGTTCACTGATGAAACACCTTTGTATGCACAATAAACACTTCCATGAACATCCCCTGGTTTTCTTTCCATTTAAAGTGAAAAAAAGGAACAGCAGTCAGGGTTTGGAGTGAGGGTTTAGGGCGGCTGACGCTGTTTTGTGCTTGTCCAGCACACAACAATCACTCCACACATTTCCCCAGTGCCCTGATTTCACTCCTCCAAGTGTGATCAAGCAGAAACAAACAGCACAGGCAGAACACAGMCACCACCCAAACTCCCAGCCCTGTGCTCTGTCCCCGGGCTTCGCTCCAAAACAATGACAGAAGCATCAAACCCATCTGGATTGATTTATTTTATTAAAAGGCTTGGCTGTTCGCTGCAGGGGGAACAGCCTGGTACCAGTTTCTCCAGTAACACACTGGGCAGAGCAGAGACAGGACACAACACCCACCAAGGCCTCTCTGTCAGCACAAACGGTTTCAGCATCCCCATAGAGAATGAAGGAAGGTAGACACGGTGGCCAGCCCACAGCAGGCTCTGGAGAGGAGTTTAAACCAAGCAAATGCACTGCTGTCTTTTTGCAGCATTGAAAAAGTCACTGCACCTTCAGCTGGAATGAGAATAWTCCCTCAGCTGACCCTGTGTGTGCCCCCACAGCTCTGCTTTTGGTGGAGGATGGGAAGACAAAGCTCCTGTGGGGTTACAGTGAAATTTCCTCCGTTTTCAGATTGATTTATCAGCCTGTCCTCTCTCCTACYGGCCATTGTTCTGGAGAGCCAAAAGAGCAATCTGTTCAAACATAATTTAAGACAAAACCATCCTGATCACAGCCAAAGAGTCTGAGGGTGGCAGGACAAGCCCYGCTGTGGGACAGGGCAGTGCTGTCCTGCCCTGCTGACCGGGAGCCCAGGGGCAGCCAGGCTGGCAGGGTGTGTGTAAAGCACAGTGCTGGAGCAGTGGGGCAGTGCTGAGTGACAAGGACCTGCCTCTGTCCTCCCMATCCTGGGCTGAGCTGCAGCCCAGACCCCTCAGTCCTCATCAGAGCTGTCCTCAGATTTCTCATCCCCYGCCACCTTCCAGTTCTTCCTCTTGCTCCTCTTCTCCGGCACTTCACTCTGCCTCTCCGGCACGGAGTTGGGACGCTTCTTTCTCTTCCTCGGGGGCCGTTTCTCCTTTTTCCCCTCGGATTCAGTGTCCTCAGAGCTGCTGGTGCTGGAGCTGCTTGCATGGGAAAAGTCACTCTCCTGCCCAGAAGAAGAGGTAGGTTCCTTGGCAGGCACTTTCCTGGTTTTTTTCTTGCGCTTGTGTTTTCCTTTCCGGGTGCTTGGAGTCTCCTCTCCCGAGCCCTCGCTCTCCCCCCGGGAGGAATCTGTGGAAGTTTTCTCCTGCTCCTTTTTCTTTTTCTTCCGTTTTTTGTGTGAGCGCTTTTTTTGCTTCTTCTTGTGCGATTTCTTGGTTTTTTTCCTTTTGTGGGACTCATGGGCTGTTTGCTTCCCCAGGTGGGATCTCTTCTTCCCATTCACGGCATTTTGCTCATCTCCTTCTTGTTGGTCACTGGAAAAGGAACAGGAYGAGGTGAAATGAAAGCCACTGAGCGATGAAACTAATTTCTATCAAATCTGTAATTCTGACAAATATTGATGATTCTGCTGGATGTAGGTTAAAAATAATTAATTATGCCTTAAAACCTTATTTTTCCACTCTCCAGGACACTGCAAGAATTTATTTACATCCCAAATTCAGAGATTTTGGTAACTCCAGCTAAACCTGAATATCTTAATTAACATAAAAGATTCTTGTAAGATTCACACCACATTTATGGATTTGATTTTTTTAACAGTAAGGCTTTGCATTCAAGGCTGATCCAYATTCAAAATTTAAAACTCAGTTTGTAAAATTCCCTGCAGAACKTGCCAGAAGGCAGATACTAGATCCATCAGTAAATCTGTCTGCCTTACCTGTCTGTGTCAAATTCTTCAGGGTACAACTCTTTATATCCACTGTGCCCCCACCTGTAAGAAAGCAGAACCATCTGTTAAAAACAGAGRTGTTTGAGGATAAGAATACAGCTCTGAAAAGCCAGAGCCACAGAATGAACCTGAGTTGAGACAGGGAGGAAGGAAATAGGACTGATTTGGYTGGTGCTATTTAAATCCACTTTATATTCTCAGACTGTAACTCAGATTGCTTTAAAACAACCCTAGATTTGTGTTTCTTGAGATTTTTTAAGCTCCTTGGRCAAAGTAGTAAACAGTAAGGGCTGACTTTTTGCTGCTTAGAAATGCCACTGAACAGAAATGTGTAATTTTTTGGTACAGGGCTCCAAAAAGATGTTTTAATTACAACCCCAGAACAYGGATTCCCCCACAGACCTGTCTGGCATGTTGGCTTCACATTCATACAGCTTTTTATTCCAGGATCTGGCCCTGAGGAGATCRTCTTCCACCAGGTCAAGGAACTGTGGGTTCCTGGTTTTCCAGTCTGTCCTGTGTCCCTCCTCRTCGAAGCCATCGCTGCGCATCCGACTGCTGCAGAGAGAGAACAGCATCCTTCAGATGGGAAACCACCCACCCCAGAGCTCCAGAGAACCCCAGCTCATTAATGTGGGACCTTCAAAGTTTTACATCTCAATGAACGCATAATGATCAGGCTTAAGCAGAGTCCTGACTTCTTTCCAGGGACTCATTATGGAGAAAATAAATATTTCTGTGGTGTCTCTCACCTGGAGGTGTCTGACAGCATTCTGCTCTGCCTTTTCCAGTAAGTCTCTTCCGTCTGCTTCTCCCATTCCCTTATTTTCCACATTTCTGTCTCTTCCTGAAGCTGAAAGTCACAGAAGGGAAACGACTTCAACATCAGGGAAAATTCAGAGTCATGCAGCACACACACTCCTGCTACAAAAACCCACAGCTGCCTTTCCTACCATCCCCAAACAGACAATTATTTACACAATAATATAGCTGTATCCAAATGAACTTCCTGATGAAGTTTCTGCTGAATTGTGTCAGRGATTAATGAAGTAGTTTGCTAAACTTAATGGAGTTGCTTAATCTTGCCCTAAAATCCTGCCTGTGCAAAAATCTTTGATGCAATTAAAAGCATATAGACAGTAAAACAAGGAAAGTAAAACTATTAAAGATTTTACTTTTGAAGTAAATATAGACACATTTCCTCACCAGTGTGAGAACTCAAGAAAAACGGCATTAAACTGAACTCAACACAAACAAACAGGGTTAAACCGAAAGTGAGATTGAGGATGTTGATGTGGCCGATTCACCAAACTCCTTTTATTCTGAGCTCTCCCCTCCCGGATCAGCAGCGGGGCACGAATCCTGTCCMGCAGCTCCGGGATGTTCCCCCATCGCCGGGTGGAACCACCGGGATGTCCCCAAAGCCTGGGATGTCTCAGGAACACCGGAATGTCCCCACAGATCGGAATATCCCAGGACCACCGGGATGTCCCCAGAGCCCCAGGATGTCCCCACAGATCGGGATATCCCAGGACCACCGGGATGTCCCAGGAACACCGGGATGTCCCCGCACATCGGGATGTTCGCCCATTACTTTGTGCCACCACCGAGCACCCTCACGATGTCCCCGCTCCCCGGGATGTCCCCGCACCTCACGATGTCCCCGCACTCTCACGATGTCCCCGCTCCCTCACGATGTCTCCGCTCCCTCACGATGTCCTCGCAGCCTCACCATGTCCCCGCTCCCCGGGCTGTCCCCGCTCCCCGGGCTGTCCCCGCACCCTCACGATGTCCCCGCTCCCTCACGATGTCCCCGCTCCCTCACGATGTCCCCGCTCCCTCACGATGTCCCCGCACCCTCACGATGTCCCCGCTCCCTCACGATGTCCCCGCTCCCTCACGATGTCCCCGCTCCCCGGGCTGTCCCCGCTCGGCCCCGCAGGCCCCGCTGGGCGCGGGCGGCCCGGGCCTCACCTTGTTGTGCGCTCCGGTGTGGCGGATGACGTTGCGCAGCAGCACCTTCCCCACGGGCACCCGGGACATGCTGCGGGCGCTGCGGCGGGCCCGGTTCGGGCGCTGTGGCGCTGCTGGCGGTGCCGGTGCCGGTGTTTATCGGTGGCGGTGTTTGTTTGTCGGTGGCGGCGGCGGGGCCGGGCCGGGCGGGGGACACGGAAACGCGCGGGGCCGCGCGCGCGCCGCTTCCGGCGCCGTCTCCGGGGCAACGGGGCCGCCATTGCCGCCATCGCTGCGGGCTCCGGGCGCGGACGGGCGGCCTCGATGGGCCCGAACTGCCCCGGTAC
>NW_026624149.1:124695-133768 GCF_030028575.1 Malurus melanocephalus
TGAAGGAGCAACCACAGCTCTATTGAAGAAAGCCAAAGGGGCACTGTTTATCACAGCACCAGATCCTTCTCCTGCATCCTGCCCCGTTCCTGGGCACAGATTGWACAACAAAAGCCCAGAGTGAGAATCTTTGATGGTCGTAACTCTGGGGTGTTTTGAATTCACTTTTTAATCTTCAGGGATGAATACCTCATATGCCTTTAGAAGATTTAACTACGAAAGGAAGGTTGGAGCAAGAATAGCACCACCAAACTTCAGAAAAAAAAAAAAAAAGATTGTAAATATTGAATGAGTATGTAAATATTTAGTTACTGTATTTGTTCCCTGCATATAAGAGCTGCAGTAAAGAACCACCAATGTCTCCAAACTTTACTGCACCATTCAAGGGACAGCAATAACAGTGGGGATGTGTTTTTGTTAAATAAATGGATTCCCATTTATATCTAATATAAACTTATATATAATATAAATTCCCATAATATATATAGAGCAGCTCTCCCAAGTATTTAATGCTGGAACAACCTGCCCAGGTGTGTCACACACAGTCCCACAAGCTTGAACATTGCAGAGAGGAAGGTGCAGACAGCAAAAAGCAAATGTTTGGKAAGATTTGTGATTAAATTTCAGGTTAATGAGCTGAGTTTTAGTGAGACTGAAGGGCTGCAGAGCACTGACCCAGAGCAGTAAAGCCACACACGACTGAAGAGAAAAGCACTGGGACATGGTTTAGTAGTTGTCAATTCCAAACATTTAATGGAACATGGGTTCACTAGAGCCAGTCTGGAATCAGGGTATTTCAAGTCATTAAAAAAAAAATCCAGAACCTTAATGCACTTTTTTTTTTCTGCTTAAGCAAGGCATGAAAACCAGGTATCACAGCAACCAGACACTAAATAGTTCCCACAAAAATATTTAATTTCCACAGTATTTTCTTTCAATATCTTTAGTGAATTCTGTAGCACTTTACAGGAGACAGTACTTTATGCAATATACAGAATAACAGGATCAGCTTAAACTTCCTTTTTTTCCAACTCTGCCCCCCTGTTTAATTCTCCTGGTCACTCTGTCATTACTGCACAGTTGTCCTTTTTTTTACACGAATATTTCCATGTGCAAAGTGGAATTTCAGAATGTTCAGCACTGCACCCTTTGCAGGATACAATGCCTGGGGTAACTGGACACGAGTCCAATAAACTAGAGAAGCACCTTACATACAATATGTACATGGAGAGCACATTCTGCAGCTTTACTGAGGCTGGACAACATAGACAAWCCAGGGAAGGTCTGCAATTCCAGTGGCTTAAGTCAGAGCTTCCTGTGTCAGAATGCCTGAAATGAAAAATTCCAAACATCCGAGTCCTCACATGATTAACGTYCCCTGGTGGGATTCTCAGCGTGTGTGATTTGTCTGCATTGGTTTAAAACACACATTGAACATTCTGCACAACAGCTACTTCCACGGCATCAGTCTGGGGTTAACRTAGCCAGAGGAACAGCAACTAAAGAGTTTTCATACAAAAAGCAGATGTCAGTGAAAGTCCATGAGAACAGCACATTCCGTGTGGTATCCGAGAGCTGTGACCCCACAGACAGCAGTGCTCTTTCACCTTCAAGTGCTCAGAAGGGATCACGTAGCTGAGAAGGTCCCAGCCAGTGCCAAATTCCACAAAAGCTTTGGAACAGCAGCACWTGGCCTTTGAGACACTATCCCCAGGCACTTCAGTCCCTCAGTGCATGTGCCATCTCCCCCACCCCAGGAACAGGATAATATGGCAATTCCCCTCACATTGTACCTTTCTGTGACCAYCTCATCTGCACTCCTGTGAAGAGATGTTTCAAATTCCAATCTCTGACAACACTGAGGTCRTGAAATTGTTGGTTTGCACCCCCTGGGCACCCGAGTTTAGAAGCAGCTGGCACAATGCCAGGACAATTTTTTTATTTTTTTTAAATCTGGGATGCTTAACTCTGTTTTGGAAGAGTTTGCAAGTTAACTCACTGTATAAAAATACAGTGTAGCTATAATATTGCTCTGAAAAGCACTTTTGCAAACTTTTTTTTTTCTGTACAGACTGGTAAAATTACCAGATAATATAATACATATTTTAAATAAAAAAAGGAACTCTCTCAAAGTCTGAACACTAAAGTCTAAATAGCTTGTTTAAAACACAACAGTGTGACCCAGGAAAATTCTGTTTTGCATGGTTAAATTATAGCAGCATGGTTACTGGCTTTTCAAGGAAATTCTTGAACTCAGCAAGCCACTGTGCTCCAACTGCTCCATCCACAACACGGTGGTCACAGCTCAGGGTGACAGACATCACRCTGGCCACGTCAAAGCTGGGAGAAAAACAACAAAAGGAAAGGTTAACAGACTCCTCTGCAAGGCAGTGCCACTCACACAGCAGAAAAGCTGCTCCTGGAGAGCAGGAATAGCAGCTGGTGCTTGCTGACAGATGTTTCTCCCAATGACACCGGAGAGCAGAATGTGATCATTTCTCTCCGAGGGAAATTCAGGGAGTAATTTCACTCAGGCACTAAAAACACCTCTGTGTGCTCCCCTTAGGGCAGCGAGCTCAGCTTTCCTTGCAGCACAAAGAGAAGAACCCTTTCAGCTCCAAGCAAGGGGATATTGTACACAGGATTACAATCCATCCTTTAGGTTTTCCTTAAATGCAAATTGAAGCAAGTTGTTAAGGTACCAAAAGAACTATGTAAAAAATATATTTTAGGGTTTTTAAAATTATTTTCTAATGTAGGTGTTAGGAAACTAGTCACGATTTCAGAGTTTGAGTTCAGGATCAGATGCAAACTCACCCTTTCTCATTATCAGCTGGCACTAGCCTTTCCTTGGAGGAACCCACTGCCAGGATGCAGGCTTGAGGTGGATTAATTATAGCAGAGAAATTCTTAATCCCATACATTCCTAAATTGGAAATTGTGAAAGTACCACCCTAGAAGAAAAAAAAAACACATTCATGGGCAAACTCAGAACAGTTTTATGTGGGAATATGAGGAGAGGGGGGACCTCATCCCAGATTGAGTTGAACCAAGAGYTGAGGCCAAGAGTTGTGAGTCCCTCCCAACTCAGGATATTCTGTGATGACTGAACAAGGCCCAAACATCACAAAACAACTTTTGCTTCACTTGAACAAGTCCAAAGCAGCAGAGTTCAACAGCAACCTGAGTTTCCCACCTGGAATTCATGAGGCTGCAGCTTCCCTTCCCGGGCCTTGGCTGCCAGGGAAGCCACGTCCTTGCTGATGGCAGCCAGGCCCTTGATGTGAGCGTTGAAAACGATGGGGGTGATGAGCCCTGCRGGGGTGCTGACAGCCACACTCACATCCACCACGTGATTCCTGCAACACACAGCAGGTGCTTTACTCCAGCCAGAGAACAAACAGCAAAAATTCCAAAAAACAGTCCAGACAACCYAAAATTAACATGAATTTTGCAACAATTATTTCACCTTGCACACCAGCCTTAGACTCAGAGATTTTACCACTTTAACAAAGCCCCTCATCTTCACATTACACTTTTTCCCCTCCCTCAAATCCCAGAAGTTTCTGGCTCTGAYCATAAACTTACTGCCTAATAACTGTGTCCATCCATGAAGAATTTGCCTCAGGCACYTTCAAGCACGCCAAAGCAGAAGCTTTGATTATGAAATCATTGACAGAAAGTTTAACGTTATCCGAGACCTCCTGCAAAAACAGAGATTCCAGGTGTCAGTTTGTCCCTTGCACATCACCCCAATTAATGTGGACAGTCACTGCAGTTCACAGGAAATGTTAGAAAACAATCACACCACTTGCAAGCATTAATATTCAAAGCTAATTTAGGAGGTGAATGCATCTTCTTCATAATTTAAGTAGTTTTTTTAATRTTTAGTTTTCCCCAAACTTGCTTAGAATTATTATTCTGCCTAATTTTTTTGCCTTTCTTACTATTAAAAAGCTTTTTCTCCTTTTATTTTCCACCTGAAATGATGGCTCACCACCAAGCAGAGCTCAGAGCTGCCCTCTTGGGSAAGTCAGGAATCAGCAAACTTAAGAAAAATCTCATTCTGTCACAGCCAGTCCAGAACTGACCCACAAAAAGCACTGAAATGAGTGTTTTTTTCCAAGCCAAGATGCCAGAGCTCACCTGATTGAGTTCCTTCCTTAGCACCAGGACTTTTCCCATGTCTACATCGATGGACAGGTAGTAGTGAGGTATTGTTTGTTTGGACTGCATCAGCCTCTGAGCAATGACCTGCAMAGTGCAAGGAACACAAATCAGCCTGGAAAATCCCTGGCTGAAAATAATGATCTGGGAAAGGAATGAACTCTCCTTACCCTCCGGATGTTGCTRATGGGGATGTCTGTGAAGGTCCCCTCGGGTGCTGCCACTGCAGCTGCAGGAACTGCCCCTGGAGCTGCAGCCTGCAGGGAGAACCAGCATCATTCCCAGAAACTGCAACTCCAACTCAGTGCTGAGGCCAAGATGCCTCTTGTTAASAACAGCAATTTCCCTCCAGTATCTACAAAGCTCCTCCTAAGCTCCATATCTGATTATTAATGCACTATTTGAGTATTTATGCAGCATTTCAGTCAGTCCTGCTCCCTGGTTGTTTCACACAGAGCTGGGCTGGAGGGCTCTCCCAAACTGCAGCACACACAGCAACACCTCCACCAGCTCAGGGTCATGGCATCAGATCATTTTTGGGGCAAGAATGACAGGCTGGTGGCTCCTAGGTCTGGCTTTCCTTCTGATCCCCCCTTTTCAACAATGGGACACGGCTGGCTCAGCCCATGAAGATTTAGCAAGCAAAGGAAGGGCGGGGAGTACACCGATTTTCTTCTCAGTGGAATATCAAAGGGACAAATAAATCATCCATGTTTCTGACAATTAAACTTTACAAGCCTACAGTCACCACAGCCCACACAATCCAGCAATGCCAGGCCCATGCAGGAACTGCCCTTCTACAGAGCCTTTCCACTCCTGTAACATCCAYTCCTACAGATACTCACTGGAGCAGCCTTTGATGGCACAAATGACTCCACATCTTTTTTGGTGATTCTGCCCTCTGGTCCAGTACCTGAAAGGGGCAAAGGGAAATGTGAGAGAATTTTGATTATCTGCAATATGGCTTTGTTTTTGAAGGTGCCAGTTTTATTCAACAGAGAGAAATCATTGAATTAATTAAAATCACAGCTCCTGGTTGACAGCTGCACAGTCAGGATGTTGCTGCAAGGGAGAACAGGAGAACATGGAGCTACAGGGACAGACAAYTGATAGTGAGAGCAAAGAAGTAGAAAGCAAAGGTACCTTTGACTTGGGTAAGGTCGATTCCTTTCTCTGCTGCCAAYTTCTTTGCCAAGGGACTGACTAGGACCCTTCCTTTGTGGGGTGGCCCAGCCGTGGGGGCTGCTGGAGCAGGAGCAGCAGCAGGCTGGGGAGGAGGAGGAGCAGCTGCAGGAGTCGCCATCACCTKAACAAAGAATCAAAGRSATCAGTGGAAGGCACAGCAAGAGARCTGGCCCWTCTAATTATCAATCAAGAGATAATAGCTGATCTGTACAAAGGCTCCCACTGGCAGAAATTAAATCAGAAACTCACTGRGAAGGAGGTCAGATGAGCTATACACCAAATAAAACAAAGAACTTATGCTCCCCATTTTCAAGGAGGAGGAATCAGAACAGGCACAAGCAACAGGCCAGGAAAGGGACCACAATAAATGAAACCTGCTGTAGGTTTTAGTGATCACTTCTCAACACATGGATCAGCTTTGCCCTCACAAATCAGAACATTCCTGTTGAAGTCAGAGCTTCACTCTGTCACAGCAGCTCAGCTCAGGTCAGCAGTGCCCATGAGCTCTCCTCACCGGTGGAGGAGGAGGAGGAGGAGCTGGTGCCTTCATGTCAGTCACTGCAGCAGCCTGGTAGTCAGCAAAGGCTGGAATGTCAGCCTCCTTCTCCACAATGATGCACAGAGCAGTTCCTAAGGGCACATCTCGTGTTCCTTCAGGCACCAAGATCTTTGCCAGGTAACCTTCCTCCTGCACTTCAAAGCCTGCAAGGAAGAGAAACAACAACACTGAGGGGATGAAGAGCAGCTCAAAATGCTGCTGGGGGAGACTCTGGCAGCTGAAGCCCTGTTTSCAGAAGAATCCTTTCCAGCAGAGAAACCTCTCCATGCTTGCCAAGAAGGATTGATGAGGAAATACAAGTGTTTGTAGGAGCTCTGGTGTTTAGCTCTCCAATGGAATGAGATGTGRACAAAACTTGCCCCACAGCATCACCCCCTGAGCAGCCCTGAGCTGGCAGAGGCTGCTGGGGATCCTTCCAAGGGCACCTCACCCACTCCTGGCTGTGGACTCACCTATTGTGGCTTTATCTGTCTCAATTTCGGCCAGTAAGTCTCCCTCATTCAGCTTCTCCCCAACCTTCTTCTCCCACCTCTGCACTGTGCCCATTGTCATGGTGGGTGACAGAGCAGGGAGAGCGATCTGGGAAGCCAGAGAACACAACACAATCAGATCCTGGTCATCCAGAAGGCTCAGGAACACAGTCTGAACTCCTGAGAAATGATGCCAACCTAGGCAAGCAGCTTTAATGCACTCCTGGGTCTGGCTCCATGACAGCAAAGCACAGAGCTGTCCCACAGTGCTGCTTTGGCTTCTTTTAGCAAGGCCTGAGCAGGAGAGCGAGTGAGAGCAGAGGGCAAGAAATGGATAAATCAAAATAATCATCACTGCCATCCTCCTGCAGCTGCCAYCTGCCAGGCTAAGGAAGGATGGAGCAAATCACTTTGTCACTGTGACACACACACATGGAGCACAACTGGGCAGAGGGGACAAGCAGAGGAGAGAAGCAGCTTCAGCAGCCAAAACACAGATTAGGAAGCGTTTCATTAATTCTTCTTGATTAACACCTCAGACACATCAGTTCCCACATGCTGAATCTGTGGGATGGGGTTTAGYATTTCAGRTTTTCAAAGGAATGGCACAGAAACSCCCTGTACAAAGTGCTCACATCCATCAGCGGATACACTTCAAAATCTAAGCAAGGCAAAAAGATCATCCACAAACACAACTGATCACAGTCACCCACAGACACATCTGCTGTGTTCCCCAGAGCTTCACAAGCTCGAGTTCTGCTCTGAGATGTGAGCAGAGCTTATTCACACTGAGCACAAGGTCTTTTTTATACCATAACTGTCCAAATAATGCAAACTTAGCATTGTTTCAAGACAGCAACCCTGTCAAGGGACAAGTCTCTCCTTCACCAGCAGCTGGGATGCTGAAATAAATATATTTTAAAAAAACCTTTCTGGGATGTCCCCCAACCTTTGCTTCTAGCACACAACAACTGAAGTGGCACAGTTCATAAATTCCCATTCCAGACAGTTTTTATGACAAAATGCCCCACAGATAGMAAAGCCAGGGGCAGAAAAGAGTGAAACAAGTCTTAAAGGTGGAGCAGTGGTCTCTTACCTGCATGTGAGGAGGGTAAGAGCTGCCAGGGGCCTGAGGAGAAGGCTGAGGTGGTGGGGAGGGGGCTGCAGCTGGAGGGGGAGGCACTGAGGCTGCGGGGGCAGCGGCTGCTGCAGAATCCAGGGTGTAATTTTTAAAGGCATCAACATATTCAGGCCTAGAAGAAAACACAGAGCCCCAAACCCCATCAGGTGATGGTCTCTAAAYCTTTCACACGAGGCACCCCAGAGGCTCAAAGAGGGAAAACTCAAGTCAAAGGTTAGGAAAATACATACTTTTCTACTGTGATACATATTACGGCCCCAATAGGAACATCCCTTGTTCCTTCTGGCACCAGGATCTTGGCCAGGTAACATTCCTCCAGGCTCTCAAAGCCAACTGTAGCTTTGTCTGTCTCCACCTTTGAGAGAGAAAAGCAAATGGTGAGCCTAGAGCCTCCCAGTCTGTTGTAGGGTCAYAGTTCTGGAGAAATCACCCTGAGGCAGCAGCTTTAGGGAAGTTTGCCTTCCAASCAGCCCTGAGAGGGTGACAGCCACTCCTTCCCACCAGTACTCCTTGTATCTGCGATTCTGAACCTGGAATTTGTGTTCAGACTGGGACAGCCCCCAGGCCACACATGAGAGCTCATCCCAGCCTTGTCCCCAGGATACCTCAGCGATGAGATCCCCTTCACTGATCTTRTCCCCTTCCTTCTTCTCCCAGCGCGCGATGGTGCCCATCTGCATGGTGGGGGACAGCGCTGGCAGGGCCACCTGTGAGGGACAGGGCAGTGGCACAACCCAGACAGRTCCAGCAGCAGGAATCAAACACAGAGGTGAGGACAGAGCCAAATCCTCAGCTCAGCCTGGGACACAGACCATCAGCAAATCCCCAGGATCACCCCATGCTGTTGGTAAAGAACCCTGGCAAAGCCACACTGGTGATGAGGGGACAGGCTGGGATTTCCCAATCCCTGGAAGTGTTCAAGGTCAGGCTGGATGGGGTTTGGGGCAGCCTGGGACAGGGGAAGGTGTCCCTTCACATGGCTTTAAGGTCCATTCCAACCCCTTAACACACCACGGCTCTACCAAGAAAGGATTATAGGGAGCCAGGGCCTGCCAAGGGGTGAATACGGTGCTGGGCTAAAGGATACAGGCGATGGTTCTGGTACCCAAAGGCCATACAGGAGGACTTGAGGCGGAGTGGTGCCAAGGGCACGAGAATCACAGTTTTTTCCCTGTTTGGTGGGCAGGCAGTGGAACCGGTTTAGCCAGGGTGGTGGTGCAGCCCCCAGCCCCGGAGGTGGCCAAGAGCCGTGTGGGTGCTGTGGTTTGGGGCTCCAGCTCCTAAAGGATCTAAAGGATCCCCCAACCTTGACCATCCCTAACTCTGTCTGTCCCCGGGGCAAACTGAGCCGCAGGGGAGGGGACGGAGAACGCGAGGGGGGAAGGAGCAGGGGCAGGGAGGGGACCCGGGGGACAGCGGGCACGGGTCCGGGGGTGTCGCTCACCTTCTGGTGCGCCGGGAGGCTGCAGCAGCGGCGCGGGACGAGCCGGGGCCAGGCGGGCGGCGGCAGCAGCGGGCGGGGAGCGGAGCTGCCCCAGGCCGGGCCGCGCC
>NW_026624149.1:133963-150866 GCF_030028575.1 Malurus melanocephalus
CCGCGCCTCAGAGCCCGCCTGAGGGCCCGCCTCACCGCCGAACGGACACGGGGAGGGGAATGGGGAGCGGGAATGGGGAACGGGAATGGGAATGGGAATGGGGAATGGGAATGGGAATGGGAATGGGAATGGGAATGGGAATGGGGAACGGGAATGGGGAACGGGAACGGGCACGGCCGCGCCTCAGAGCCCGCCTGAGGGCCCGCCTCACCGCCTCACGGGCACGGGGAACGGGAATGGCGAGCGGGAATGGGGAACGGGAATGGGGAAAGGGAACGGGGAACGAGAATGGGGAACTGGAACGGGAACGGGGAACGGGAACGGGCACGGCCGCGCCTCAGAGCCCGCCTGAGGGCCCGCCTCACCGCCGAACGGACACGGGGAGGGGAATGGGGAACGGGAACGGGCATCGGGAACGGGGAGCGGGCACCGGGAACCGGAATGGGGAACGGGAACGGGAACGGGGAGTGGGAATGGGAACGGGGAACGGGAACGGGGAACGGGAACGGGAATGGGGAGCGGGAATGGGGAACAGCATCGGAAACGGGCACCGGGAACGGAACTGGGAAAGGGAACGGGGAACGGGAACGGAACGGGGAACGGGAACGGAACGGGGAACAGGAATGGGGAACGGGAACGGGAACGGGAATGGGAACGGGAACGGGAACGGGAATGGGAACGGTAACGGGGAGCGGGCAGGGGGAAAGAGCACCGGGAACGGAACGGGCACCGGGAACGGGCACGGGGAAAAGGGCCCTGGGAACGGGCAGGAGCTGGGAAAGGGGCTCAGCCTGGAGCAAAGGGGGATCAGGGGGGACCTTGGGCTCTGCACAACTCCCTGACAGGAGGGGACAGCCGGGGGGGATTTGGGATCGGCTCCAGGGAACAGGGACAGGAGGAGAGGGAACGGCCTCAGGCTGGGACAGGGGGGTTGAGTTTGGACAATCAGCAGAACACACACAAATGGGTCCAAACGGTGCCAGGGGATGGTGTCAAACTGGAGCTGCTGCTGCTCCTGGCAGGACGAGGAACAATGTCCATAAAGTGTAACACAAGTCCCAGCTCAACACGAGCAAGAGCTCTCCATGGAGGCTGGGCTTATCCTTATCATGGTATCCCAGACCTGTCTGTTTCGCTGCTCACTGTTTATTTATTTATTACTGTCTGTAAATTTATATATTTATTTATTACTGACTGTTTATTTCTGCCTGCTTTCCTCAGTTACTTTCCCGTTCCTATATTTGTAAGTTTACCTTGTAACTAAACCCGCTGGAGTCAGTGTTAGGGCAGTGCCAAACTGATGTAAAAGTGACATCTTTCGCTTTCATCAGGAAGAAACTTCCCAAATCGAACTGCTCCTCTGAGTAGCAGAGAAGGACATGAAGCTGGCAAACTACAGACCTTGAAAATTGTCTTAATTTGCTCCATGGAGCTCCAGCCCGGGTGCATGGCTTTTGCTGGAATAAAATTGATGAGTAAAACCCGAGGAATGAAACACTTGTGAGAAGTTTGTGATTCAAATACAATTGATSTCAGTACCACAAGCCCATGCCCTCTTCACCAGAGATCATGCAACAGAGAAACCATGTCCAGAGAGAAAGAAAATCTTTGTTTCTTTTCCAAAAGAGACTTAGTCCCCCTTAATTACCTTGTTCATTGATGAACTTTCCTCCTGCTGTCTGTAAGAAAGTCACACAAATTGTCCAGAACAGGAGGCAGGCTGAGTTGTGCCAATGTGGCACAAAACCGCAGAAGAGTCTTGATATAAAACCCAGTAGTAACCAGTTGGATTTCCATAGTAAAATAAAATTACAAGCCTGACATTGTGTCAACAGAAGACAATACAAAACATCTCAGCATCCAGCAGGAAAGGAGTAAAACACAGTATAATGCGTGCAGAAATATACAGAGAGCACTTGCACTAGTATAAAAATATCCACAGTCCTCAGACAAATGTGAATCGGTACAAAATAATTCCAAGAACATGTTTACAAAAGGACGTGTTGATATAAAACAGTAAAACCGGGTTGCCCCCTCTCCCAGCCTCATGCACAGCACACACAGAMAGTCCATGGAAGGGCCACAGGAGCCGAGAGGGAGCAGAGCCCTGAGCTGCCTTTTGAACCTCCCAAGTCCACAGGTGATGCACAGAAACAAAACCAAAGGGAAAAATCCACCCTCGGMGATTTTAGGGCTTGTTCTTTCCCCAGCAGTTCTTTCCTGATCCTTCAGGACTCAGCAGAGTCAGGAGCTGGTGTGGGTAAGTGCTTGGTGGCCCTGGCGATGGGGGGACAGCAGCAGAGGGACAWCTGTGCACAGGAGGTGACAGCAGAGAGGACAGGGACAGGCTCAGCAAGGACAGGGCGTGTAAGGAGCTCAGGGAACAGCTGATCCCAGCTCCACCACCGTGAAACCCTTCAGAAAAACAAACAAGCACCGAGATCCCCCATTCCCCACGGCTGCAGAGCAAACCCAGAGCATCTCAAGAGTGGGAAAAAGCAGGGCTGGGGAATGGAAGCCTGAGTTTGGGAGAAATGGAGCTTGGCCGGTGGGTGAGCTTTGCACAAACCCTCCCGAGCACTCTTGCCTCCCCCAGAACAGGTCCTGCCAGTCTGGAATGTCCACAAAGTCACTCTGCTCCTGCAGGGCGAAAGCTGCTCCAACCTTCAGCTCCCACAACTGAGCAACTTCCTCTCCGTGAAGGCAGAGCTTCACACCTTCACCTTGGGTGCAGATTTCTGTGCCACCAGCACAGATTTCGGTGCCATGGGTGCAGATGCCACCAATGCAGATTTCTGTGCCATGGCTGCAGATTTCTGTGCCATGGGTGCAGATTTCTGTGCCATGGGTGCAGATTTCTGTGCCACCAGTGCAGATTTCTGTGCCACCAGTGCAGGAGATGCCCGGCAGAGCGTGCAGCACAGCAGGCAGGGCTGGAGGAGCAGGAGCAGGGGGCTGAGCATCCTTAAGGCCTCCAGGGTTTTGCTGGCAGGGTGTTTGTGTCCCCAGCCTCAGGTGAACACAAGCAGCAGCACCCGTGGCTCTTTTTTGGCAGCTTGGCTTGCCCTCCTCCCGGCGGGCGAGCTCCTCGGTCACTCTGTGAGCTCTGCACACAGTCACAGTTTCCATAGAAACAGCACTTGAAAGCTCCATTAATTCTCCCCGTGGTCTTCTTCCACCCAGGCCACGATTTTCCCCTCCCAGCCAGGAATGATGTCATCGTCATGGAACACCTACAAAATAAAATAAAATAAAATGAGGGAGTTTAGTCATGTCTGGAGTCTGGATAGCTCTGCTCTGCATCAGGGGCATTAAATTAAATCCTAGCTCAGATTTCCCTAAGCAGCCCAGGGAACACAGACATGGAATGATGGCTGAGGTATGAGTCACATTTGCAGGTTYTGGGTAAAAAACAGACCAGGCCTCTTTAACCAATGAATATCAGCATTATTATTGGCTTTTCTTTTTGACAGAAAAGGTAAAATAAAGATAGGAAACTTGGCTTTTCTGAGCCAGGCTACAACCTCCACTTGCTGCTGCTGCCTGTTCCCAGAGAGGGTGACCCTTTGCCCTTGTCTTAATCAATTTGTGAYGAAAGAGCTGTCCCAAAAACCTGTAATGAATTCAACCCACAGCAACATCAGCCTGATCCTGAACAGGGCTGAACTGTAAAAATGATGCCATGAGAACAAATCTCTCTGAAAAACCTTTAGGAGTCTATTTTTAATACAGGGTTTTCCTTCACAACAGGTTTTATATAGGCCCTGGTAGGGCCAGAAGTGCAATTTGGATTTTTCTGTGTCCCCTGAGCTGTGTCCCAGAGTGGCTTTGCCCAAGCACTCCCAGGCAGTTGCAGTCATATCCCTGAGGATGAAAACYTCCCACTTTAGCACAAGAGGAGCTTAATCTGCATCTGGAAAAACAGACAGTTTGTTTTGGGGAAATATCCAGTATTTCATTTGTTTCAAAGTGAGGTGACCATGGTCTCCAAAGCTCAGTCCCACACTTGCCTCCTCCTTCACTGTGCCAAACTCTGGATCCAGGGCTTTGAAGTGGTACCGGTGGGTTCCCTCCCGATCGATGGCTGCCTTGAAATCCTTCAGAGTCACTTCCCCTAACCTGCGAGGGAAAACAAATACAGAAACAAAATACAGAAACAAAATACAGAAACAAAGCTCAGGGACTGCTTCAGGTAATTCTCCACACCAATGGCATGAAGTCCAGTTAGGCACAGCAAAYCTGTGCTGGCTGGGAGCRTCCCCAGAAAAGCAGAGGGRTGTTTTTAGGGGCACAGGAGGGTCRGGAAGGGCTGGCCTCACCTCTTTGGTATGCTGACCATGAAGGGGGTGAGGGAGCGGTCGGTGAAGTACAACACTTTGGTGCAGGCACTGGTGCTCATCACGGGTGTGCTCTGAGAGTGAGGCAGCTCTGTGAAGCATCACTGATTAGCATCCCTTATCACCACCATCCCTCCCCAGCTCCCCGTTCCTGCTGGCCAGGATGGATGGTGGTGCGTGGATTTTAATTTGCTCTTTGTGTTTCTCTCCCTGGCTTTGCCTTGTTTCCTGCTTCCCCACCAAGAGCTGAAGCAGAGGAACCGAGGGGCTCCACAGTTTTAAGGCTCTTTTTATGCAGGAAATACTCTGGAAATGTGCTGTTAAAGAAGACAGCTCAGTTCTGTGGGTGTGAAAGGCAGTAAACACTGTGCAGGGAACAGGGAACCTTTCTCTGCCCCCACTAGATGGTGCAAAGCAGCAGCCAAGCTGGAATCACATCCCTTTTCCTGTGGAATTCTGTGGTTATTTGCACTGCAGCACTGACTCCCTCTGAGATGGTGCTCTACAAACAAACAGCCACGAACGTGTCCCCTCCCCTCTGCAGCGAGCTTTGATCCAGTGGATCAGAGTGCAGGTGAAGCTGGAGGGGGCAGATTCCCCAGGGGATTCTGTGCCAGGGAGCTGAGCAATGGATCTGGCAGCACAACAGCGGGATCTGCACGGCACTTACTGGATTTGGGGGGCCACGAGTCCCTGCACTCGTTGGTGGCTCTGCTTGCTGGTGATTTCCCCCGGCCCTGGGGTGCAAAGGAATGAGGACAAAGAGTCATTGCCCATCCAGATCCCTCTGGGTGCTGGGAGGGGAAGGAGCAGAGAGCCCCGGGAAGCCTTTACCCTCCTCTCCTGCCTCTTGTGCGTCTCCAGGCGGTGCAGGCGCTCCATGAGGCTGGAGATGCCCTGCTCCAGGCTGTCGATGGTGTGGTGCTGCGGGTCGTGGCCGCTGAAGCTGTTCCTGAGGCTGCGCAGGGCATCCCGGACCAGCTGCAGGTCATTGCTCTGCCCAAACATCCTGGGTGAGAGCAGCCCATCTGCCCTTCCCCAGCACGGGAAAATCTCTCTGTACAAGGTAAAGGGTTCCAGGGTATCTGGCTGGGTGCACTTACCCCTCGGTGGGCTGTGGGAGCAGCTCCTTTTCCTGCAGTCTGGAGGAAACCATTGCTCTGGGCACTGTGGCTGCTGTAAGCCATCACCTGGGCAGAGGTGCAAACAAGAGTGGGAGTGTCAGAACCTCCCCAAAAATCCCAATTTATGCACTTCAAAATGAGAGGGAATGAGAGCTTTCCACATCAGTGATGTAACTCTGATCTTCTCCCCAACAAAGACACTCCCTAAAGTGTGCAGAGAGTTCTGTAGGTCACAGCACAGAGCTGATTCCTCACATAAAGGTGGAAAAAGGGGGCAGAGTCTGACAGGGGTTTGCTGCTGCATCAGAGGGCTCTGTGGTGAGTACAGTCAGTGTTCAGGGACAGGTTTTGGGATTGGCCTTTCCCAAATATTCAATACCAGGGCCAGCAGGAAAATGAGGAGGAAAATTGAGCTGTGATCTGACCGTTGGGGATTCTGAGCTGAGAGGCTGAGCTGGAGTGCTCAGTGCTGGGATTTTGGCAAGCTGGGTGTCCTGTGGGCTCTGCCAGCTGCCTGCCTTGGTCAGGGCTCTGGGATGAAGGGGAAGGCTCTGGAAATGGGTGCCTACAGGGTGCTGGACCAACCTCACCCCACGTGTGGACCAAAGCTCCCATACCTCCTCAGCATCTCTCTTCATGCAGTGAGCCAGCAGAGCCTCCTTGTGCTCCAGCTCCCGCTCCAAATCCACCTGTGGAGGTGCACAGAGGAGTCAACACCGATGGAACCCTCAGAGCAGCTCCCAGAGCAGCTCCCAGAGCAGCCCAGCTCTCCCTACCTGCTGGTAGCTGGCCTCGGAGAGCTGCCTGAGCATTTCATCCAGTTTGCTCTGGTGCTGCTGCAGGTGCCGATCCTTCTGGCACAGCTCCTTCTGCAACAGAGAGCCAGAAAATCAGCAGGGCACTGACAGAGGCTCAGTCCCCTTCCCACTTAGGGGAAAATCCTGTCACTGCCAGGATCAGGGGCCTTGCACAGGGTGTGCTTTGCCAGGTGTTAGAGCTGAGTGTCAGAGGGGTTTTTTACAAGATCCATCAGGTTTTTATTGCTCCAAACATTGGCCAAACATCCACTGCTGAGGCCTCACAGCTGTCCCAGAGGACACAAATTCCCGAGTGTCAGAGGACAGTGAGGTCACCCAACCTCATCTGCACATGTGTTGGACACTCAGCAGCCACCACCAAAACCCACAGCAATGAAAGATTTATAAGAACTGTGGGGAAGGCAAAGAACATCTCCCTACAAACACCCCTGGCTCCTGCAGCCCATTCCCAGGGGTTTTGCTCCAGCAATCCCAGATGTGTTTATTCCAGCAATCCCAGAGGTGTTTGCTGCAGCAATCCCATTCCCAGGGGTGTTTAATCCAGCAATCCCATTCCCAGGGATGTTTGCTCCAGCAATCCCATTCCCAGAGGTTTTTTTTCCAGCAATCCCATTCCCAGATGTGTTTAATCCAGCAATCCCATTTTTAGGGGTTTTTTTCCAGCAATCCCATTTCCAGATGTGTTTAATCCAGCAATCCCATTCCCAGGGTTTTTTTTCCAGCAATCCCATTCCCAAGGATGTTTGCTGCAGCAATCCCATTCCCAGGGGTTTTGGCCCAGCAATCCCAGATGTGTTTAATCCAGCAATCCCAGAGGTGTTTGCTGCAGCAATCCCATTCACAGGGGTTTTTTTCCAGCAATCCCATTCCCAGATGTGTTTAATCCAGCAATCCCAGAGGTGTTTGCTGCAGCAATTCCATTCCCAAAGCTGAAGAAACCTTCCCCAGCCCCAGGGAAGAGGTTCCTTTACTTTGTACTCTGCCAGGAGCCGGTTCCTCTCCTCAACCTTCCTCTGGAGGTCAACCTGCAGGAATAACACCCCGGGGTGAGGCAGAGATTCCCAGAGAGTGAAAATCTCTGCCCTTTGCGCCAAAGGGGGAGCAGACACCTGCAGGGGTCAAGGGAGCTGCAGTTTGGGGTGGACAGGGACTCTGCACAGGGCAGGAGTGAGGAGGGACAAATGCAGCAGCTCTGAAAACATCAGGGAAAGCTCCTCCCTGTCCCAGCTGAAGGTCCTGGAGGGCAGGAAATGGGAGTGAAGGTCAGGAATGTCCATCCCCACAGCTGGCCAGCACACTGTGAGCAGCTTTGGCTGTTTGTTCCCTATCCCACGACCCCAAAATCATTTCTGCACCCCTCAGGGCCACCACCCTGCGGCCAAAGCCACCCCGGAGCCGTGACTCACGTTCTGGTTGTGCAGCTCCTCCTTGTCCATGTTGGCTCGGAGCAGCTCCTGCTTGAGCTGCAGCACAGCAGCGTCCTGCTGGATCAGCCTCTGCTGCAGGGCATCCTAGGGACAGGAAAACTGTGCAGGATGGGGCAGAGAGGGCAGAGACCTCCCCAAAGAGCCAGCAACCCCGGGCAGGGGTCAAAACACCCTGGAACCCCACGGGCTCTCAGCCCTCCTGCCTCTCTCTTCCCCAAAATTTATAATCCTGCCAACATTTTGGCCACCAGGACAGAAGAATTTAGGTTTCACCCTGAATTTCCAGCACAGCAGTGATGGACAGGCTGTCAGGGAAGGCAGCAGCACCGTGCCCTGATCCAGAGGGCACCGAGAGGGCAGCGCCAGCCCAGGACACGAGGAGCCTTAAGCCCTGACAGTGACCCAGTTGTGCAGTGAAATCCTCTCTGCAGAGGTTCAAGTCAGCACTAATTCTGCACCTTTCACTCAGCCCGGGGAGCAGAGCTCCACCTTGGCTAAAAATACCCTGTGAGGAGGGGATGAGCAGCCAGCACCGCCCCAGAGGCACAAACTGAGTGATTTCTGGGGATGGACACCTCAGGCTGTTTCTCCTGTGCTGTAGGAATGAGTTCACTGGGCCAATGTTACCAGGGGTGTGCTCCGAGAGGCAGGAGGGAATAAAAGAGCAAAAAACCCAAGCAATTTATGCCTCGTTTTGTTTAGAAGAAACAGGGGGGAAAACCTTAAAGAGGGGATATTTGACCACAATCCTACAGACAGCAAAAAAAACCTGGAAACCCAGCTCCTTGTGCCTGCCTAAAAATTCAGAAATAAACCTGTGGTTTATCTCAGAAATAAATTCATAATAATATTCATAATAATAAATTCATAATAATATTATTCAGAAATAAACCACAGGATCCCCCACCTCCAAGCCCCCTAATGCTCCTCCTTCCACAATCTGAGGTTCCTCAGAGGTGAATGTTTGCTGCTGGCCCTACTCATCTGCAGCCCCACTGTTTATTTTTGATGAAATGTCCCTTTCTCACCTTTATTCCCTGGAGGTTCCGAGCTTCTTGTTTGTATTTCAGCAGCTCCTTCTGCAAATGCAACACAATCTGATTAAATGGCACTTTGTCACCCCTTCAGAACCCAAAATTGATGTTTTCTGCTGCAGGAGGGAGCACACCCCACAATCTCCAACAGATCCAAGAGCAGGACAGGCTCTGAGCAATTTTAATGAGTTACAAATATACCAAAAGCTGAGGAAAAAAAATATATCCTAGGCCCTCAAATCTGCTCTTCAGGACAACATCAAACACTTCTCCCAGCATCAGAACTGCTCCCAAACCTGGAGCCCTAACAGAATAATCCCCATTTCATCCATCATATTATCCACTCTGCCCCATCCTCACCCCAAAAATTTTCCCCCAAAAGTCAAGTGAAACAATCTGCAAAGCCTCTCTTTCCCCTCCATCTGTCCCCCTCTAACCTTCAGATCTTGATTTTCTTCCACGCTCTGGTCCAGGCGGCTCCGGATGATGATCTGGAGCAGAATTTCAGCGTTATTATGGCACAGCAGGGGCAGCACAGTGCAAAAATCAGCCGGAGCAGGGGAATTTGGGTACAGGAATGTGCTCACCAGCTGCTCCTCGGGGCAGGCCCCACGCTCAGAAAGCTCAAAGGAGCCTTCCTGCTCATCCTCAGGTAAAGATCCATTGAGCAGCAAAGCCTGGGGAGAGAAAGGATTTAAAAAAAAATTAAAAAAAAAAAATCTCCTTTTCAGAGATTTCAAAGGGAAATAGGTGAGTGGCAGCTCTGGCCAGCAGTCACTCCTGCCAACAACCCCCAAGCAGCTTCATTTCCCATTTCTGCTGATTTATTCCCCTCAAAAATGAGTGGGTTTGTTTTGTTTTGTTTTGTTGTTTTTTTTTCAGGAATGAACAAGAAGATTTATCCCCTGAAACAGCTCTCTCCATGTTCTCCCCCAGAAAGAACCAAACAAGGACAACTCAGATTTCCAGGGAGTGAAACCTCAGCTTTAGCACCTTATAGGGTGTGTGTGCATCAGATCCCCAACATTTCAACCAAACTCTCACGAACTGGAGCCTCTTAATTATTGAGTAAGAGAAGGAAAACCAATGAATCAAATCTAATTTCAAATCAGCTGCCTCTCCCCACTCCCAGGGGATGAGTGAGGGGCAGCAGTGCCAGTCCCTCCTCTCCCTGTGGGCACAAAATGCTGCCAGATTTTACCAGTGAACCAAGGAATTTTAATTTTTTTTTTTGGTGACTCTTTTGTGTCCTGCCCATTGTCCCTGGGGAGAGTGCCCGCCCAGCTGCCTGTGCTCCTCACACAATCTCTGCTTTGTTTACTGCCACATAAATATTTACAATCCAAAGCCACTGTGGTTCCCAGCACAAACAGAAAGGGATATTCCTGAGAGAGTTCAGAGCCTTCACCATATGGATCAGGAGCTCAATTCCCCAGGCACAGCCAAACACACCCTGGGCTGAGGAACAGCGAGGGAAAGGTCCCAAAAATCCAAAATTGTGGTCAGAATGAACCAAATATGAAGGTTCAGCCAAGCTCATGGAATGGCTGATGCAGGGCTGGGTGACCCTGGAAAAAAAAAAACAACTGTCTAAACAGAAGAAACTCCCACCTGCAAACCCGAAATCATCTTTTTGGCCTCCTCCATTTCCTTTTCCAGGTGGTCCTGCTGTTCCAGCAGCTGCTCCTCCCATGAGTTCTCCAGGTAGGATGCAGAGGTCCCCGCCTGCCACTCGGGCTGGAAGTGGCAATCGGATTCTTCTGCAAGAGAGAGGAGCTGGCTGTGCTCACAGCAGATCAGGTCCTCTGATCACAAACATTTCTGCCTCATTCTTCAGGCAAACAGAATTTTCCTGAAGAAATTTTATCCCAGATAACTTTGATTCAGGGAGATTTCTGAGCACAGTGTGTGTGACAGAGGGGTTGGCAGAGGGTCCCTCAGTGGCACAGAGTGCCCCAAGGACACGCTGCAGACAGCATTAAACAATCCCAGTCCCTGGGGAGCTCTTCAGTGAGTTTATCACACACAATTCCAGAGCTTTACCTGTTTTAGTCTCTGTTTCTTCAGCCTGGAGGATCACGAGCCTCTCCTTCTCCTCGGAGGGGGCTACGGTGGATTCGCTCTTGGCGCTGTGGACAGGGCTGGGGGATGTCAGGCTGCAGGGCGAGGAAGGAACAGCTCTTTTAGATCAAGGTAATGTTGATCAGCCCCATTTTTCAACAAGTATTTCTCCATATTCACTTTTATCTAAGAATTATCTGCAACCTGGGTATGAAATGTTTTGAATTCAGACTCTCTTTGAATTGGGGTATGACCACCCTCTAAAGTAATTTACTGACAACCTTCTGCTGGACAAAAAACCACCTTGGTTTCATCTCTTGCTCCAGAGCTCTCAGGAGAATCACTTCAACTTGAAATCCCAATATTTTTGGGAGTCAGACTCCACTCACTTGTGTTCTTCGACTAAAACTTCTTGGAAGGGCCCACATATTTTGTCAGGAGCCCTCTCAGCTGACTGGGAGGTTCAAGCAATCTTTCTCTGAGAAATTCTTCCTAAGTGCATCACCCAGACAACATCAAAAGGTGGCTGAAGCTCACTGACCTATTCAATGCACCCCGAAAGTCGCAGGAATGAAATCCTTGCAAGTGCGAGCAGGAGTTAATTTTTCATTCTCCCCCAACACAGAAACAAAGGGCAGAGAACAAAAAGAAGAACAGTGTGGAAATAATAGAATAGGTTTAGAAAAATGAGAGGCTTCAGCAGCTCCCTGCCTGCATCTTCCCAGCACTGCTGCTCCGTCTCCCACAGCTCCCACAGAATGGGAAAAGCCCCGCAATAGAGATGGAAATGACTCCCTGCCCCTGCCTGCCCCACTCCCACGGCCAGGGCAAGCCTCTCCTCATTTAAATCACAGACCTGAGGCCAGGTTTTTGTGGTCCAGGCTTCCCCCATGTTAAAGGGAAGATAAAGAAAAACTGTTTTCCAATAGAAATCTCCAGCAGGGACAGTACCTGTCCTTTCAGGTGAGTGCATGATGGTTAAAAGGGATCCAGGTCACCTGGCTTTGCTCCAGGATTCCTCTCCAGGAATCCCAAATCCATCACAGCAGTCCCTCATCAGAAATATTTTTTTATGTAACATTTGTAATCAGCCCCTGCTCTTTGCTGATTGGGAGCACGGCATAAAATTATGGTTGTTTTTTTTTTTTTAAAAAATCATGTTTATTATTTGATTCGCCAGTTCTGCGGGGATTGCATTATGCAACAAGGGCCAGAGGAAAGGATGGAACTTTCACACACCACAGATGCCAGCAGGAAGCCCAGCTGGTCGAACATGGCCAGCAGCTCCGGGAGGGATTTTTGCTTCCTTCTAGGAACAGCTCTCAGTATTCCCTCCCTTCCCTGCTCAGCTGATTCTCTGAACCTGCCCTCACCCTAAGGCACTGCTGGTTCTCATCCATGCAAAAGCTGTCCCAGAAAAACACCACCAGCCACCGGTGGGGGAGAGGGTGGCGAAATGGGGACTGGGAAGAAGGAGCAGGATGAAAAACAAGGATGTGAGCCTGGCAATAACATCCCCCTCTTCCAAAATCTGCTTCTCCCGGCGCTGCATCCCCAGCACAAACCCGACATAAACACCGACACTTTTACATTTCCTGAGGAATTCCCGCCTGCCCAAACCCTTCCCAGGCAGTTTTCCCATCCCAAAAGGGTTCACCGAGCATCCACAGCCACCTCCCAAACATTCCAAACAGCGGCAGAGCCAGAGGCAGCTGAAGCAGCAGCACAGGTCAGGCTGCTTTATGCATCACCAAATTAACGCTGGAAACGCTTCCCCAGGTTCTGTATCAGTCAAAGCCATCGGAAAATGAAATCCCCACTGATGCAATTCCTTCAAAAGTACCCAGCAACGCACGATTGAGGCGTGCAGAAATGAGGGCTGGGGAATGAACGCTTTCCAAGAGAGATTGCTGATGCAAACTGCTCCACTTTATTCCTTCCACCGCTTGGTTCCTTAACCCACATCCTGCATCCCCCGAGCCCCAGCTCCTCCAGCACGGCCGTGGCTTTAGGGCAGAGAGCCTCAGCGCCGCCTGAATTCCCCCAATTTCCATTCCCAACCCCATCCCTGCTGTTCCCAAGGACAATGGCAACAACAATCGCTCACCATTTGACCTGCTTCCCTCCCATGATCCCACTTTAACCTCTCGCCTCACAGAATGCGCGTCCCGGCGAGCCGCAGGATGCCGGCTCCGCTCATGCCTCGCTCCCTTTCACATGCTCAGGGTTCACTGGAGAGACATCGCCGGCTCCTGGCAAACTACGGGAGAGCCAGAATGCTGAACGGATTCCCGGCAGAAGCGACACACGGGGGAAAAAATAAACCGACTCAGGGTCTTCAATGCGCAGCCCCCGGCAGTGGGGTCGGTCCCGGAGTCAGGGGGTTCTGCAGCCCGGCTCTGGCTCCTGCAGGGTTTCCTCGGGGGTTATTTGTCTCCCGCTGGTGCATTTTGGTCAGCGGCACAGCCGGTGGTTTCCATCGCTCGGCTGCGGGGCTGCTCCTCATCCCATGGTGCGTCCCCGGGAGCGGAGCAGCGGCGGAGGAGCGGCCGGGAAAGGCAGAGCTGCTGCCCCCGGGCTCCCTGCGCTTCCCGGGGATGAGAGCCCTTCCCCGGCAGCTCCAGGCACGGCTCCCGCTCCCTCCTGCTGTCACACGGGCTGTGCAGGCACAGCCTTTCTCCGAGATGCTTGGCTCAGGGGTGGGGGAGGGAATGCTGCTGGAAGGGGAGGGGATAGGGAGAGGGATGGGTGAGGGGCTCGGCGGCCTGGGAATCATCTGATTTTGGCAAATTTTTTCCATGAATCATTTCGGCTGCCTGCGCTTATTGGAGCTGCCGTCCCTGGGAATTGTGCGAGGAGGAAGGAGCTGCTGCAGGGCCGGGGATGCTGCCCTGGGACACCAAAGCAGCAGGGGCTGATGGAGGGGGGCGGCTGAATTCACAACCGCATCTCTCACTGATTAAAAAAAGCATCTCGTTTCTGCCAGCCAGCTCTCCTGACTGAGCTAAGCACATTTCTCCCTGCCAGGGAARGGGAAGCATCTYGTTTTCATCACRCAGAATTGTGTCRGCACTGACACCYCAGGAGMTGGAGGGGCACAGAGCCCCCCATTTTTGATCAGTTGGGCAAAAATCCTCGCTGTGTTCTGCCCTATCAGCAATAACATCCGCATCGCATCGTGATCAGAGAATTCATAACATTTGGCGGAAAAAAAAACCAAAACCAAAAACCATTGCAAAATTATTTAAGATTTGCAGAGAAATTTCTGTTTACCACCAAAATACAAGCAAAGAGCAGCCACCTGATGATCCCTGATAGGGAAGAAAATCCATCAAATATTCCAGCTCCCTTTAAAGAGGAGGATGAGAGCCGGGAGCAGAATGTGGCACTCTGAATTCCCGGTCAGTGCCGAGGTGCTGTGACATTCCCCATGAATTGCTGCTGCCAAGAGCAGGATTTTGCACCCCTTGAAGCAGCCCGGCCTCAAAGCACGCTGCTGACATCATGTGGAGGCAGCGGTCCAGCAGCAGCTCAGAGCCCCAAACTCCTCCCAAAGTCTATTTATAAACACAGAATTGGGGTATAAACAAAAACTCGGGTGGTTTTCTCCTCTGTCGGGTCGAGCTGCTTTAATTTCCACGTACGCAGAGAATTATTGGAGCTGTGGAGCGTAAAAATGGGCCTGAGAAATGCTGGGGAAAGGTCCTGCCTGCTGGGAGGCTGTCAGCAGCGATCTGTGCTTGGCAAATGAGTCCTCACTCCCACAGAAATTGGAGGGAGGCACTCAGGGAACGGCCCAGGCAGGAGAAGGACATGGAAAAGCAGAATTGGGGCTTTCAGGGGGAGCAGGGAACCCTGAATCAGCAGCTCTGCCCTCTGGATGAGATGAACTGGAGCACAGCTCTGATCCACAGGGAGCTCCAGTGTGCTCAGTAACACAGATCCTGCTCTTCCAAGTCATTTCTGTTCTCTGGGGGGAAAGGGAGCGGCTTCCCTTTACTACAAACCTCTCCATGCTGGATCAGCTCCCACACTGGAGGGCTTTTCTCCCAAAAAGCCCTTTTTTTGTCTCTCTCCTCTCTCCACGAAAAAAAAACAACAAAAAAAACACTTCACGTCGATTCCTCCTCCAGATCAGCCCCTTTTCCATCAGAACCGACCAGATTTTGGTGAGAAGAACGGGCATTTTGGGGAATGCCAGGCAAATTACACAGCTTGGCATGAAAATTCCTCACCTGGAAGGGTGAGGGTCCAGTGGCACGTTCTGCTGGCCCTCGTACTGCTGCACCAGGGCTCGGACACTCCAGTAGGGATTCTCGATCTCCTCGTCCATGCTGCTGTTCCTGGAGGGGACAATCACAAAATGAGGGGAAACTCAGCTGGTGGCAACAGGAATTTTCCTGGCAGGGATCCCCATCTTGGTGGTGTTAAGGAAAAAAAGAGGCAAGTAGGCCTTGATGTTTTAAATTCGTCCCTAATTTTGTGACAAATCCAAAAAGCTCTGGGAAGGCGAGGAAAAGAGCAAAATTTGCAAACAGCGTGATTTTTTCAGCAAGAGCTGAAAGTTGTTCAGCTTTCCTGAAGAACTCCAAAGGCCTTTTCCAGGGAAATCTTTAACATTTAATTTTTTTGATAAAATCTGCCATTTCAGCCTTGTGTCTGGACTGTTCCAGGGGTGCTCCCTTGAGCCAATATCAAATGGGCAAATGACCTTCAGCAGTGAAAACGAAACCCTGCACAGCCCCAGCACCTGCTCCAGCTAAATGTCACCGCTGTGATTGTCATTGTCACCCACACAGCACCTCTGACAAAGGGAAAATGGGGTTTTTAGAACAATTCCCTGTGGGATTCCTTCAGCAACCCCAGAACTCTGGGTGCAGCACTGGGATGAGCCAGGATGGATTGGTACAAAATCCCCAGTTCTGGGAATAAAAGCTTCCAGAGCTGTGCCCAAAACTCGATTTTTGGCGTGAGAACATTCCCAAGGAGTGGCACAGCTCCCTCTGCCCGGGCCAGAACTCCCTGTTCTTTTCCAGGGACACAAAGAGAGCCCCAGCTGGGATTTTGCTGTAAAACCTGAGCAGAACTTGGGGTGGCTGCAGGGCCAGGTCGGTGCCCACGCTGAGAGGGCATTTCTGAGGTGTTTTTTTGCACCACAGGAGCGTCCTCATGCCAGGAATTTCAGGATAAAGATGGATTTATTTAAAAAGAAACCATGCTTGAGTGTTAGTGCAGCCCAGCCCTGCATGTTGCCTTAAACAGGGCTCACCTGAAAGAGGCCAAAGTTAAGGGAATAAAAACAGACAAATTTAATAAAGGCCTGCACATTCAGGGCAGACAAAGCCTTCTCCTGAGGCTACACCCAAAATGARCCCYGAGTSATGAGATCTTCCCCTTTTRTAAGTTCTGTCTCATTCACATATTGAGCCCMAATTCTCCAATTCTGCCTTCAGGYGATGATGCCAACCCCCCAAATTTGCTGCCCCCATTCTCCCCARTATTTTGGGGCYCTGAGCAGTGAGGTGCCCTTAWATTYCAGGCCSAGAGAGGAATTGTTTTGTCTAARGATGTGAGAGCACCTTTAGCGCTGTGCACCGGAAAAAGCACAAAAACACAAAATTAGGAAAACACAGAAGCTAAAAAGCCTCATGGCCAGCAGAGAAAAGCCCCTCACCTGTGTCTGTGCCTGAACACATCCCGGCCAGACTGTTGGACATCCTGCCGGACATCAGCCAGAGCAGCCACTGCCCCTTGTGCCACAGCAGCGGCCGAACGGGGCCGGAGATTGGGCACTGCCCACCCTCTGCCCCCCGAGCCGGGGGTGCCAGCCCTGCCWGAGCCCGGTTTRAAGTGAGCAGCCAAGGCCAGGATCAGCCTCATGGTGGATTTCAAGTTGCCATCCACAATATCTGCAAAAGGAAAATCATTTGGTCGTTATTGTGAGATGAAAAAGCAGCTCAGCTCTGGGGGTGCAGGACCCCACAAAACCCCTGCCACCTCCACAGCCCCAAACCTCCCCTTTATGGCCATTCCCAGCACTTAATTACCCAACAGATAATTAGTGGATGCTCACTCAGAAGCAGAGCGGTCCCTGAGCTCTAA
>NW_026624150.1:0-1755 GCF_030028575.1 Malurus melanocephalus
CCCCCCTTCCTCCCTTACGCAATACTCTCAGAAGCTTACCATATGCAACCCTTATCAAGATGTGTTTTTTAAAAGGACCTATCAAGAAGTCTCTATTTAGAATATTCATGAAGTACACCAGAGTGATTATAAAAGGCATGTTCAATTTTAATAAAGTGGGTTCAGCGGATCTATCCTCGTGGTGTGTCTCCTGTTTCCCCCGGCGACCCCCCGACAGGGAAAAGGAGAAAGAAGTAGAATTTCTGGTAGATACGGGGGCAACTTATTCGGTTTTGAATAAAGCCCTGATGCCTATGGGGGATGATTATATCATGGTAACAGGGGCCGCTGGTCACTCTGAAAAAGCTTATTTTTGTAAACCTTTGAAGTATAAACTTGGGAAACAGTAGGGAATTCATAAGTTTTTATATATGCCCAATTCCCCAAAAGCACTCTTGGGTAGGGATTTATTAGAACAATTACAAGCAACCATTATGTTTAAAAATGGGGAAATTACTCTGGAGGTGAATAATCAACAATATGTAGAAATATTAAGTTTAATATTGACAACCCCTGAGACCGAAGAAGGAATTAGTGAGGAAATAACAAATCAGGTATTTCCTGGGGTTTGGGCTACTGATGTTCCAGGGAGAGCTAAGAATGCACTTCCCATACAAATTAAACTCAAAGAGGGAAAACAGCCAGTTASAGTTAAACAATATCCTTTAAGAAAAGAAGATAGAGAAGGAGTTAGCCCAGTAATAGAAAACTTTTTGCAGCTAGGATTACTGAGAGAATGCCAGTCTGAATTTAACACCCCTRTACTACCCATTCGCAAACCTGATGGATCATACCGGGTAGTACAGGATTTAAGGGCTGTAAATAAGATTACAGAAGACCTCTACCCTGTAGTGGAAAATCCATATACGTTATTAACTGAATTAACACCAGAGTTAATTTGGTTTACTGTTCTAGATTTGAAGGATGCCTTCTTTTGCCTCCCTCTCCATGAAGCCAGCCAGAAAATATTCGCTTTTGAATGGGAAAGCCCTAAAAGTGGGCGTAAAACCCAGCTCACCTGGACAGTGTTGCCTCAAGRGTTCAAGAATAGTCCTACCATATTTGGAGATCAAATTGCCAAGGACTTAGAATCCTGGGAGGTCCCAGCATCAGAAGGAAAACTGTTCCAGTATGTGGATGACCTCTTGATAGCTACCAAGACTGAAGAGTCCTGTCTTACCTGGACGGTAAGTCTGCTAAATTTCCTACGACTGCAGGGATACCGGGTTTCCAAGAAAAAGGCCCAAGTAATGAAAAAAAGGTGATTTACCTGGGCTATGAGATCAGTGCAGGACAAAGGAGCTTGGGGCAGGATTGCAAGGAAGCCATCTGCCAGACCCAGAAACCTCAGACTGTGAAAGAACTCAGAACATTCTTGGGAATGACGGGCTGGTCCAGACTTTGGATTTATAATTATGGTTTACTTGTAAAGCCCCTATATGCTCTCATAAACACAGAACAGAGGGATCTCCAGTGGACAGAGGAAGCCACAAAGACCTTTGAGCAGCTAAAGAATGCCCTCATGTCAGCACCAGCTGTAGGACTTCCAGACGTGAGTAAACCATTCTTTCTGTTCTCCCATGAGAAACAGGGAATTGCCTTGGGAATATTAGCACAAGACCTGGGTCCGTACCAACGGGCAGTTGCTTATTTCTCAAAGCAACTAGATACAGCAGCCAAAGGATGGCCGGGGTGCCTCAGGGCTGTTGCAGCAGT